>NW_007577875.1:524651-532936 GCF_000690725.1 Stegastes partitus | reverse complement strand
ATCTTTCACAAGCTTTAATTTTTCTGTGTGCATTTTATTCATTTTGTCCGTGCAGGTTTTTTTTCTGTCTTTTGCATGTTTTGTTTTCTACCTTTGCCTGTGACGCGCTTTGAATAACTTCTTTGTGTGATAAGACACGATATAAATAAACTTGCTTCAGGTTTTTCCTTTGTTTTTTCACCTGTCCACAGTTGACACTTGACACCACTTAGATGTTCAGGCTCGAGGAAAAAAAACTTTTGTTTTACGTCTTCGAGTCAGTGTTTCACAAACAGCCCACAGAGTCGCATTTCAGTCGCTTCACAACCTGTGACGTTACATTAGACATTGAAAGTGATGAAGATTTACCTCAACCTCAATCCAAACCTAACTTTAATCAAAGTGTATGCGTTAAAATTTGGTGTTTTACACTACGGAGTCTTTCTGTCTGACCCCAGAAGTCAAGATGAGTCTCTCCGATTATGTTCCCGCAACATAAAAAAAATAAAAGTACAGAGTTGTAAATCACTATTGTCAAGTTTGGCATCATATTCCACAGCAGGAATAACAGGTTACGAAATATTAGAACAAATGTGAACGAAACATCTGAGGATGAGTGTCCACATACCAGTAAGTAGGAACCTTTAGCTAAATGAACACTTAAAAAAATATTCTATTACAAGTAAACACCCTGCATTGGAAATGTTGGTTAACTGAAAGCACGGAAGTATAATCAGGAACATGTACTTAAAGTATTAAAAGTACCAACTGCAGGAGAGGCTCCTGGGAATTACATACCGTTTTTGAAGCAGGTGTCTTTGAGCTTTGCAATAAAACTGGTCCAGTCAGATGAATATAGCAAAGAATCGATGTGTAATCTGTGTAGTGCTGCATTGCAACTAGTTTCTGTTCTAGTGTTGGTAAACCAGTGGTATAAACCTCAAAATGTCCCATGAGAATGAGGGAAAAGCAGCAAATCCTCGATTTCGAGAAGCTGGACTCATGAAATCTGGGTGTTTTTGCGTGAAAAGTACAGTTGGGTGGCTGAATATATGACAGATTTTAAACTTTTTAACAAGCTGTCAAATGTAATATTACACTATCTGCTAATATAAAGTACAATATTCACCCCTGGACTTCAGTAGAGTGTGTATAAGGTGGTTTTAAAATAAGAAACTCAAGTGAAGTATCTCAAAATTCATTGTAAATTTAACACTTGAGTAAATGTAATTTGCTAAATTCCATGATTGACATCCACACGTCAGTCATGCAGAGTCTTGCGTAAATTTCCAGAGAAAACTCCACCTTCCAAAGGAAGACGCCAACAATTTCACCCCCCCCAAAAAAAAAAATCTCTCACGTGTGTGTATGCAACAAACGCAGACCTGAAGTTAATCAGTAAATCATAAAATCTGCCCTAAAGGGACAAGTTGGCAAAGGTTCTGTTGCTTACCGAAGACGAACCACAAGTGACGCATAATTTTAATAAATCTAATGACCCATTGTTACATCTAATCGCCATATGAGACAGCATTCGTTATTTCAGTAGATGCCTATAAATAACATACGTTTAGATTAAAATGGCAAAGTCTTCTAGTGGGCAGAGAGATTAGCTGACGTTGTTTTACAGTCTGTTTCGGGAGGATGTCGGGGTGGATGAATGGGTCAATAAACCTGAGCACTTATTTCAAACACATCAGCTTTCTCTGAACAAACCCATGTGATATTGTACCTAAACTTAACCACACCTTTCTCATAATATTCTTATTTCTTTTTTCACATTTTTTCACAGGTCAACCGTGTCTGTGCAAAATTACGTTCCTATACAGCTAAACCACCTTTTCAATTAAGTTTGGACGTAAACGCAACTTTGCTTAGAAATAAATTAACTTGTCAGCTATGACAGCAGCCAGTTTGCACTCATTTTCTGGTTAGGTTTAGAAAAAATATACCTGATTAGACACCTTTACATGTCAGAAGCTCATTCACTTGTTTAGGGTTCAGGAAATATCATGGTTTTATTAAAATACAATCCTTTCGCTAGATGTTTGAAGCTTCTCTTCCAATTTCTGGGTTCATCTCCATCTAATATAGGATTGGCTGACTGAAAAGGAGCAAAGGTGAATCACTAAAATGGCAAAGATGCACTGATTAAAGGTGTATTTGCAGTTTGTTACAACCATAGTCAGACAGAATAAAAACTAAACTCAAAACTTCAGTCGAGTTGTAAAATAACATTATTTTGACTGGTCCACTTCTCAGGGCAGGAACGAAGGCATATTTTTCTGGAATTTGTTATGTTGTCGCTAAGCTTCTGCTGTTCAAGCCAGTTAAATGAATAGATGTGTTTTCTAGATCTAATATGTCTGCAGTCCAAGTGTTGAAAACAAACGCTGGTAACATTTATGACATCTGCCGACTGTCTTGTGACAGTGCGAGGACTGTATACAGTCCTTTAGTGTGTCCAGCATCACATGACTAACAGAGTTACACACTAACCTGAACTTGAACTTGAACCTGAACTGCAGAACTAATTCTGCAGAGAACGGTAATTATGCGGTTACACAAATGTTTAACGAACTGAAAGCCGGACTGTAAATGTGATGCATTGCTGCCATTGATCTCTGTTTTAGCCTCACAGTATCATTATTACTCTGTCTCGGATTCGTCACTCATTGAAACAAGTTTATTCTGTGACTTTGTGGGAATAAAGGGGGTGTTCATGCTGTTTACGTACGAACACTTACTGAAAACAAGCTCTCAGTGATTGGGGGGGGAGTGTTTCACGATGAGAATTACTGACTTTTGCTACAGACTTCACTTGAAAACTAGTGTACTGGCTGATGAAATGCAGCATCATGGACATGTTTTGCGACTTACCTCATGTTGTTCCTTGGAGTACCCCCGCAGACAGTTTCCAGTATCTCCACCTCCCACTGAAGAATCTCCCTAAGGGCCTGTGAACAATCATCCGACTACTTTTCTTGCGAACTGTTAATGAAAATTGGCCAGGACAGTTAGAGCTGAAAGCTACACCAAAACTGGGCAGCTAGCAGAAAACGTTCCCACAACATTGGCTAGCATTACCTACAAGTTCTAACAATGTTTAAAAGAAAATGTTTTAATGAAATGTTAAAGGAACGTCTCAAGAATAACTTCATCTCCGGTTACAAAGGCAATATGATGTTTTGGCGTCAACAGTCAGATGATGTTTCATAACAACAAAAGAGGAAGTTCTCGAACCAACATTCAAAAAATGTTTTTCCGGATGTCATCGAGGCCTCAGATGATTTTAATAAAACACCCCAGTAATCTGTTACATTGACAAAGGTGGAACATTCTAGATTCTGAGGATGTTCTGAGGATGGTGTTGAGGGAACGCACTATATAGAACTACAAAATGCAAAGGAAGGACGTACTCAATGCAACATTCGGAGAACATTTCTAAGACGTCATTAATGACAGAACGTTATTTTATAACAAAGTGAGAACAAACCAACATCCCAAAAAATGTTTTCCAGATGTTATCGAGGCCTTCGATGACAGAATGTTTTTTTTTTAAATACAGGACGTTTTGTAACGTTTCTATAATGTTATATATTAAAGGTGGAACAGTTTGCCTTTTTGTTGAGGGAACACGTCATAGAACCTTCTTCCATCAGACGATTCCACAACAACAACAAAAGGGGATGTGTGTGCAGTGCAACATTTAGAAAACGTTTTCAAGATGTTATTGAGACGTCCGATGACAGAAAGTTCTTTAAAATGAATCACTGAAGAAACGTGTTATAGAATGTTCTTCTATAACAAAGTGAGAACGTTTTAAAACAAGAATTTTTTTAAAAATGTCTTCCAGATCTTATCAAGACCTCAGATGACAGAATGTGTTGATACAGGATGTTTTATAACATTCCAGTAATGTTTTATATTAAAAGTGGAACCTTTTGCCTCTTTGGTGATCAGAGAACATTCTTCTATAAAATGTTTCTGCAATAACAACAAAAGAAGGATGTTCTCGGTGAAACATTCGAAAACCAAAGTTACTATGTCAACCAAACCCAATAAAAGGATGTCTATAACTGAAACAGTCTATTTAAATCAATAAATTGATCTTTTTATCCTGCAACCGTGGATTTAATTAGAATTGTTTTTTGCAGTGTACAACATCATGTTCATTTCTGCACTGTCCATCAACTTAAACTACGTTCTAAGACGTTCGTGTTGGAACACAAACACGATCCAGGCAGCAAATAGGTTTCATTAAAGAAACACATTTGGCAAAAACAAATTCGGGTCAAACAGACTGAGCCAACAACATAAAAAACATTGATTCGGTTCCAAAAAGCCCGGAAGCTTGTTTTCAACTTGTCTAAACTGTGCCCTTATGACATAATTTATACGAGGCCAAGTCATCTTTGAATTTACCCAGAATTTACTTTGCATTTTTTCCTGTTTGTACAAATCACAACCCTCTAAATAGCACATTTTATATGACGTTCTACCTGCTGGTGCTGTGAGTGGTGCAGTTACGATGGAGACGATCAAAGCTATAAACTGTCTGACTCTTTTCTGTAAACACACAATCGATGAAGCTGTTCCACCAGAGATCACTAAAATATTGTGTCTGGACAGAGCAGTAAGAGGTAAATTTAGTAGAATATGGAAAATGTACCGGAAATAAAAATCACTTTGCATCTGTTCCTGTTTGAACAAATACCAGCTGCTAAAAACAGCACGCCACATATCTCATGGTTAAATGGCGTCCTTGCATATTATGGAAGCCAAAGTCCAACATATTGTAGGACACAGCTCAGCAGGAACAATGTTTGTTCCAGAAACGTTCTGAGAAAGTTCTGCAGAGTTCTACTGATATGTACGACTGGATGTTTTGTTTCAGTTCCCAGAATGTTCTTCTTAAAGGATACCTAAAGACGTTCTAAAAAAAATGTCTGGTGATGATTCTGACGGACCATGATGGCCCAACGTTCTCAAACCTGGATTTCACACTGACAGCATTCATGTCACACAGTGGAACATTGTTTTAAAGAACTCATAATGCGTTCCCTCAAGAATATCCCCAAAACATCCTCAGAACATTGCAGCAAGAGTGTTCCAGTGTTATTAATATATCGGCATACAAGAACGTCTTTCAAGAACGTCTTTCAAGAATGTTTAATATTGAAAATATTCCCCAAATATTATATTTAAAACATTTATTTGCAATTCACTGGAGAAATGTTTCAAAGAAGAACTCTATAAATCTATAATGTGTTCCCTCAACGAGAAGGCTAAATGTTCTACCTTTAAAATATAACATTAAAGGAATGTTCTAAAATGGTTTGTATGGAAAATGTTCTATCGTCTGAGGCCTCGATAATATCTTGAAAATATTTTCCGAATGTTGCGTTGAAAATATTCTTCCCTTGTTGTCTATGCGGGAACGTCTTCTAGAAGAACGTTCTATAATGTGTTCCCTCAACACCAAGGCTAAATGTTCTAAAACATTCTGTATAAAAAATGTGCTGTCGTTCTCGGTAGCATTTCGATCACATTGTTAGAATGTTGAAGAATTTTCTTCCTTTCGTATCATGGAGTTTTGTGAAAATGTTTTATTGAGGAACCTTCTATAACGCGTTCCCACTATGACGTCCCCAAAACATCCTTAGAACATTGTGGGAACATTGTTGCAGAATGTTATATCACATTACAGGTACATTTTATTAAAATCACCGGAGGTCTCAATAACATCTGGAAAATAATTTCTGAACGTTGGCTGGAGAACATTCTTCCTTTGATATATAATGGAACATTGTAAGAATGTTTTAAAGGAGAACGTTCCATTAAGCAATGTGTCAAAACATGACTGAACCGTGTCAAATAATCCCAGAAACAATATTAATATATCACATTACATATTTCATAAAATAACGCTCTGATAACATCTGGAGAACATTTGTTGAATGTCACTTTGACGTTCCTCCTTTGTTATCGTGGAACACAATGTGACAACATCGTCCAAACATCCTCTGAATGTTGCTGTATTGTTGGAAAATCACAAATATCCTTAAAACATTCTTGGAACATTAGATTAAAAGTTATTACTATTATTACTATTATTATAAGAACTTCTAGGTAATGTTAGCAAATGTTGTGGGAACGTTCCCTGTCAGCTGGAAAAGCAGGAGACAAAAGCAGCACTTTTGAGCGAGCTGGAATTCTCAAAATCCTGTTGGGAGGTTTCACACTTTTCACTCTCCAACAATGGGGCGTTAATAATAGCTCAGTCGACCTCTTTCTCCTGGTAGTTGCCTCCATCTCACCTTTCCCCCCTTTGGTTTCTCCCTGTCCGACAGGTGGAGGTTGTAACTCAACACGGTGGGAGTTTTCTGTCTCCTGGGGTTAAACTATCAGTCAGCAATCTGCTGCAGAAACCACAGGATTTATCAGAGAGTGCAGACGTTTTGCAGTAAAGATTATTCGTGCTTTTTAAATCACATCAGCACCAGTGTGCCGCTACTTCAGGATCGGTGGAACAGTGTGTGTGGGCTGCTTCGGTCGATTATCAGCTACAGGAAAGGACGAGTGCACTCTGCCCTCCCTCCATCCTGCCCTCCGCATGATGTCACCCACTCGCTCATATCTCACCTGCAGGAATTCCAGGACTTCCTCCAACCCAAATATGGTCACACATCCTGAAGAGTTATCAGCAAACTTGTTGCGAAACACATTTCTTCTTTTCCCCATTCCCGCTCAAGGCACTGGCCAAGAGGGATGTAGTGTTATGTGATAGTGGGGCTAAGTGGAACACCTCACTGGCTTTCTTTAACATGATAAGAATCAGCCTCGTTGTGCTTTACTAGGAATTTTTTGCAGTTTTTTTAATGTTTGATCCGGTACACATGAAGCAAAACACTTCCTGGAAGAAAATATACACAATAAATAAATAAACAAACCTTCCTCTTCTGTGTGTGTGTGTGTTGTGGTTTTTTTTAACTTTTGTAAAAATACATTTCCTAGACACAGAACTAGCTTAAGATGTTCAAAATATATACCAGCAACATTTCCCCCTGCCAGCCTTACATCCAGTATTGTGCAATGCATTGCTGACATATGCCAGTTGCACTTATGTACGGCCATAAACTCCGTCAGTTCCTGTTCTGATAAGACATTCTGTGTCAGAAAATACCAGTAACTCTGTTCTTAATGGTTCAACATGTATTGTTAAGTTTTGCCGGATTACAGTATTTGCATAGAAATCATAACACTTTTACAACTTAAGGGACGGGCGTTGTAAACTACTGCCTATTAAACTCTGTCTCCTTTTTATCAATGCAACCACTGATAAAAGAAACAGATGCTTCCAGCTGCTGTTTCAATAAGTAAGTAGTTAAAACTTCACCTCCTCTGTTGTTGTTGTTGTTGTTGAATATAATCATGATTTAGGAAGAAAAAAAAAACAAGCATTTGTAGATTTGGCTGGTTGCTAATAAATCCATATTCCAGGAATGTTGTGTTGTCAGGCCATAAACTGTGCGCAGCCACTGATTTAATGATGTCACTCCCTTAAATCATTGATTACTTATTGTAATTTGGTAATTTTATCAGTGTTGAGTAATGTGCTGGCACTGTCTGGCATTGCTTTTATTGTACACTTAAGACGGTCAAAGCTGTAAACTGTCTGCCTCTTTTCTGTGAAGACACAATAAAATGATTACAACAGAAACTTGCTGTGTCTGGACAGAGCTCCAAAATGACAAATGATGCTTTGACGTAACAGGAAATGAGGTGTCATTAGTGAAAGCACAATCTGACTGCACCTACTTACAGATGTTTTGGTTAAGAACAGTTTCTTGCAGTTCTTTACTTAAAACAACACTTCATGCGTTCATCGTTCATGTTGTTATGTGCAGCTTCTCTGGATGTGTAATCCTGTGATGTTCTGATCTCATTTTGGAAGTTTGGAAATCATATTATATGTCCCTGTGCACACTCTATTCATTTACTTTTAATTAGTCTGCTGGGGGGAAAAAAACAAAACAATGTGAGACAGAACAACTGGATTTATGTGATAAACTGATATAGATTAAGAAGAAGTTCATTACCATTAATAGTTAACCTACTGTTTCGCTAACTTCCTCGTAAAAGTGGATTAACTGTACCCTATTTGACAAGATCAGGAAGAAGGAACCCCACGCAGTTTTCATTTTGATTTTGAGAAACATTTATAAGCTAAGTAAGGGCAACTCAATGTCAATGTTATCTGTGTTTGCACATGAGCTGGGTACTCATCTGCTGTATGGGTTCCA
>NW_007577875.1:476203-518838 GCF_000690725.1 Stegastes partitus | reverse complement strand
ATACTTTCTTGACAAAAAAAGACTTAACAAACTGAAAATGAATCAATGTTGAAAATCAACAAATGGAGAAAATGGCTAAGTGGGGCGGATCAGTTTTATACTGCATGTGAGTATCCACAAAGTCAAATTTGAAGGAAACAGGTTTTTTTTTTGTTTTTTTTTTAACATATAAACATACAATCAATACATAAATTCGACTAATATATATTAAACTACACTACCTGCTATAGCAGCAGCAATTGAATTACCTCAATTCGCCACATTGCAATACCTTCCCCACTGAATTCATTTAAACTGACTCAGGGACCAAGTTGTGAGTTGCTCCTCCTCTACTGCCCCAATAAGTTGTGGAGTACCTCAAGGTTCCATCTTAGGGCCTATTTTCTTTTCTATGCATATGCTTCCTTTAGGCTCCACAAACACTAAGCTTTTGAATCCTAATGATGCCACTTCTATTATATCCTTCCTAAACTGCCTCCAGGATGCTGGATGGCAAAAAAAACATCTGAATGACGGTTAGTGTGTTTCATCCCTCAACACCACAACCAGCCTAACCACCCACTTAAGACTATCGGCAGCAAATCTTCAGGCCTATGCCAGGAATCTCGGTGTCATCTTTGACCCAGTACTGAAAATCTACACACAGATAAAGTCTGTGGTGAAAGAGTGCTTTGCCGAACTGAAATCCTTGCTGTAAAAATTCTTGTAAAGAAACCAGCAACGAAAGCTGTTGAGCAAGAGTAGTGGAGTAACACCGACAATATTTTCCTGGACTAGAAGTTTAACGCAGCTTGAAAAGCACCTAAGAGTTGCGCTGGAGTATTTCACATTCCAAAATTGAACTTATCTGGAGGGCGTTAACCAGCTTGTGTGTCCTCATCTGCCCTCTGCCTAATAACGCACTGCCGCTAGAAAGAGAAAGAGACAAAGAGGAATGCAGCGTATCCAGTTTCTTATCCTCAGATGTGGCTTCCCCTCTGATTAGGTGACAGCACGTAACAAAAAAACATCCCTCAAACAAATAAATATGGATATTTTTTTTAAATCTGTTTCCTCCTCTGCTGGTTTACTTTGTCCTCACCGCAAACAAACTATTGCGCAGACACATTATAAAACTGACAACGATAAGCGGTTATACGGGTTTTGCCTTTTGCCGCGAGCTTCGGCCTGCATATGCGCGGATCTGTTCTTGTGATCTTGTTTGATTTCCTTACAGTTCTCTTTTTACCAAGTGTGTTATGCAGGTGAAAGTTACAGCAGCGTGACTGGAAATGTCTTATCAAACCAGTCAAGAGTAGGTCAGAGTAGATGAAAAGAGGCTTCTCAGCTCGGTGGAAACAGATAATGTTAGTTTCCTCTCACACATCGACCAATCAAAACCGTCTGAGCAGCTGATTCCACCCCAAAATAGATGCGTTAGCCCCTCCTGCGCCGTTTGAGTGACAGCTGATCCCTGCAGCACCAAAGACGTTGTAGAAACAACGCTGTCAAACACTACACGTATAGCAAATTCTTCTGCACGTAGCATCTTGTAGCACCAGCAACATCCAGGCCGGTTTTATGCATCAGCGACTTTTCTGATCAGAATGATGCAAGTGATCAGCGTGAAAGTATCTGAAACTGAAATAAGGAACATGCCTGGAGCAAGAGTCTGTACTCACAGGTTTGGTCCTGACAGGTTTTCAGATTATCTTTAACATGCAACAATTATCTCAGTTTCCCTCCTAAGAAGCTTTTCAGAACATCTTGTTGCATACTTTCTGGCAGCATTTTCTGCACTGTTCAGCTTGTCTAAGCATTCAAGCTAACCACTGTGTGTTTTTGTTTTTGCATCGTCTCATGTAATAGAAATATTCTGCATGTGTTGTACAACTTTTTACACATTTTCCCTCCAAACTTGCACACATTGGGTTCTCAAATTCTGTTTGTCAGCCCTTGGAGAAACCATATGTGCACATCCATTTCTTCAGTTTTATTTTAATTTTAGCACCTTCGATAGTGTTTCCACAGGAGTACACCGTTTGGTTCGCAACAAAACCTCACACAGAGTTCAAGCAAGTGCACTTTAAAGTATTACGCTCCTCACAGCTGGAACCACTTATTAGAACATATGTCACCCCGGAGTGGCAGTATATCATGTTCGCTCTGCCTGTGTGACGTGCAATATGTAATGATGGTTATGCATCATTTGAGAAGCCAAGTTTGTAATTAAATGATTCATGAATGCAGAATGTACATCAAGTTCTAAACGAGAGAAAGTCACATAACTGCTTCTGAGCAATTCTTGCCAGCTTCTTAAAGCCATCGTCACAGCCTACGATGAATAAGGGGCATCCTAACAAAGACATACGCTGTGGGTGGAGTATCCCCATAAAATCATCCCCATGGTTTGACTTTAGCTGCTCAATAGACCGCTAACAAAGGCGACACACTTAAGGAGTGTAATTAAGTATTAATCATCGATAATGTCGCTGACTGATCTGGTTCTTTGGCTCCAGTCTGTCGTAGCATTAAAAAGCAGGGCCAGATCCAAAGTCCAAGAGTCTAGCCAAAGATCACATATTGTACTATCTGATACTGCTGTAATAAATTATACACTGTACTGTATCATACTGCTGCTGCTGTAAGCATCAATCAAAAGCGGATGGTCCCCAGTTTCCACAGTGGTTTTGGGTGGAGCTCAGCCCGGGATGCAGGGATGGTGCCCCTGCAACGTAGCGTTTGGGGGGATTGTTTTGGTGGAACCTTTGCACATAGGGACTGTCATTAAAATGGCTCATTTAAATTTAGAATTGCCTTATTGTACGATCCAAATCCTCTGCAGAACTTCACATTTTTAGCAGCTTGGTGGCTGTTGCCGCTGTTTTTTTGTACCAACAGAAGAAAGTCCTGAAAGGTGTGTTAGAAATACCAACTTAAACCTGAGCCACTAAGTACTCAAAGACTAGTCCATGGATTACACACTCTGTATAGTAATTCAGGGGACGTTCTATCGCCACATACTTTAGGTAATTTATGCAAAATATAAAATAAAATTTATTGGCTCAGATTTACCTTTTAGGCTGCAAACATTGTTCTGATGCGTTGTGTTGACGTAATAATGTTGGTAATTGCCTGAACTGAATCACTGCCTGTAATTTAAACGAAGATTATGGTGTTAACTAATTTGAAACTAAAATTATAGTAAATTGGGCTAATAACTTAATATTTATCCTCCTAGAGTTCAGAACATTAAGTCGTTAGAAAAATAGTGTTATTAATTAGTCAGTTCAAATATCACTGACTGTAGAGGAAAGAAGCTGTCAACTGGAAAACACTGATGCAGCTGTTGTTGTCTTTGTGAATTTGGTGATCCTCAGACTTTACCTCTAATGCCATTAGCAGGGCAACATTTAGCATTTTCTTAAAATGTCTAAACAGCCACGACTTTTGGTGCAGATATCCACGACACCGTCATGATGAAACCCAATGATGTTGATGAACTCGTGGTTTATCTCCACCATGACGCTGATACCTGTAAGTTCAGGTGAAATACTCGTGCTATGAATCCAAACTAGAATCCAAATGTAAGTCACTCGTCAGTCACTAAATTGATGATCTTCTATGTGGCACCACAATCAGAGGAACAATTCAGTCACTTGTCAGCATGTGTTCAGCACTAAATGGCACACTTTAGCATGCTAACATCAAATAAGATGGAAAACGTGATAAAAAAAGTAACATCTACTTTTAATATCAACATGTTAGCATTGTCATTGTGACCATTTAGCATGCTGAGGCTAGCATTTAGCTTAGAGTACAGCCTTACAGAGCTGCTAGCATGACTACAGAGGCTTGTAAAAAAAGAAACGATGCATTAATCATCTGCAGAAGAAATCAATTAACTGCAGTCAGGAATTATTGACAGTTGGGTTCAAGCATTATGGATTTTGGTTTTGTAATTGGATTTGCGGACAGAATACGATTCATGCTGTAACGGCAGATCGGTCAGGATCCAGGTCAGGACCGCAGAACGTCCTGGACTGAACCTTCCTCCTGGAATCACTCCCGTCCGCGGTTGCTCGGCGTACAGAGAACTGTTCTAGCTCTTTTGATCACAGCTTGTTCTACTGTTGGATAATTGTAGCCTGCAACTATGCGGGCCGACCAGTGGGACGAACCAAACCGGATCAGGGAAGATCTCTGCTATTATATTCAGTATAAACAGAATCCACATCAACTTTCTCACGACCTGCCATCACGGTTTGACAGCAGCGAACTGACGCAATCAGACAATAAAACCTTGATGGTATGTTTTTACTTTTGCAATGACAAAATGTTCTGATGAAGCGTCTCTGGTACACCGCTGCCTGTTATTACAGACGGCCAGACAACACCCGTTATGTGGAACAACTCTGGACAGAATGTGCAACTCGTCTAACAGACTTTATCGTGTGTTTTTCTGCTGATGGTAGCAAACAGACAAAATAGCTTAAAGGTTGGTTAGTTAAGAACCGGACTGAAGAATGTAATATGTGTCTGTGGGATGTGTTTCGGTGGGGATGGATCTCAGTAGTTAATGAAACCTTGGGCCGGTTCCATAACGTTTGGAGTTGACCAAATAAACCTGGTTTATTTTAGTTAGCCAGACTTGTTGTCAGGTTTTTTTTGGTTCCACAAAGCAAATTCAACAAAGCTCAATCACTTTGTAAACTTGTAATCCAGCATAACACACAAAGTAAGCCCACAAATAAATAATAGCTTCAATAAATTACAAAATTTTAAAAATGATAAAGCGTAGATCTACCTACATGTTAAATGACATCAGATATATGATATTAAACATTTAGACTTGTGACACAAAATAGTCTCAGTTCAAATGTAATGTAATGATAACAGTAACATAGATGGCAGCGAAATGTGCAAACATGTAAAATGTTTGTAAAAACTTCTGATTTTCTGTTCATTCATGCTGTTTGAAAGTACTTTATCTAAATCATTGTGCAAAAACATACCATGCTTTCAAAGGAACTCACTTTCTTTACTTTTACAAGATCAGAAACACAGATACAACAGTCAGAAAGCAAAATAACCCATTTATATCAGATCCTGAAACAAAACAAAACAAACATTCTGTGCTCCTTGGCGTAACAAACAGGCCACGATTGACTCGACTATGACCGTCAGTCGCTTGACAAAAACTTGGGGAGTTTTCAGCTGAAGACGTTTCTGAGTTCTCTCCTTCTAGTCACGGTTGTGCTGCTTCCATGGAGCTGCAGGACTTTTGGATTATAGTGAAAAGTGAGTCCACAGTGAGTAAAACATGACAGACGCAACAAATGTCTGGACAGTTCTGAGGGTTAATAAGCTACCTTTAGCTGATGGGAGCCTGAAAATAGGACAAAATCATCTCAGCATAATACTTTTATACCATTCCAGCCTGCTGTGGTTTAGCACCACAACAACTGACCTCTAAAGCAAATGATTAGTTTCCATTTTGGGCTTAAAATGTAATATTTACGGCTGTTTTGTCACAATTTTTTAATTATTTTGGGTTAATGAGTGGGTGCAGCTAAATAAATAATAAGACAACCCCAAAGGGCCAAATGTCACATCTATGTATCCGAGGCCAACTAAAGTTTCTCTGTGACCAGTGGAACCATGTTCTAAACGCTTTAATGCACTGATTCCAGACCGGCTTCACCACATCCACGCATCTGATCCACAACAAAGTCCTTCTTATCCGTTTGTGGTGGCAGGACCGGTTGATGGAAATGCCAAAATGAGTGGCTCGATATCTGTCAGCACTGACGAAACAAAGCGCGTTGCATCACTGCGTGACGCTTGTGACTCTAAGGTATGTACTGTATATCAAAATAATGACAGAGACGCTCCTGAAAGAGTCCATTTATGTACATCGGAAATGAGTGTCTGCATTGTTCTGGAGACAATAAGACAACTGGTGCTTTTTGTTGGAGGCGACACGCCAAGATGTTTTGCAAAAGGGAAAAACTTCAGGCTGTAATGATTCACAGGAGACCATGCTGAAGGTATTAATCAAAAATAAAAAGCAATAAATGAGGTGTTTTCTTTACCTTTGTCCTGTTGGTTTTACGTTGGAGCTACACTGAGTCTATAACACTGGACTGTAAAGGACAAATAAATAAATGTGGTAGAAAACTTGGCAGCAAAAATATGTTTATAAAGCTGGAATACTGTCATGTTTAAATAATACATAAAAAATAAAAATAAAATAGCAACAAATATCTGTAAAAACAAATAAAAATTAGTAAAAAACAAACAAACAGATTTTTGATGTGAACATTATTGGCCGTTTTGGCGTGACTTTCTGTTTGTTTGTTTGTTTGTTTGTAGCTATCATGTAACTTAAATTTTTTCTGGGCTTTTACTGGATAGTTTCTGTAATTTTGACAGAATCTGATATTTTAATCTTTAATATACAATAATGTTGTTTCTAATAATGGCTCAAATTTCTAAAATGGTAAAAGGATTTAATGTTATGGTCAAATGTATAAAAGAACAAATAAATATTTGTAAAAAAAACAAAACAGATTTTTGATGTGAAAGTGACACAGTTTTGGCATCATTTTTTGTTTGTACAGCTACCATGTACATCTTCTATTTTCTTTTTCTTATGGATATTATCTGGAATTCACTTTATCCAAAGGGAGCAAAATTATCTATCTATCTATCTATCTATCTATCTATCTATCTATCTATCTATCTATCTATCTATCTATCTATCTATCTATCTATCTGTCTGTCTCTCTGTCTGTCTGTCTGTCTATCTATCTATATAAATATATATATTTAAATATAATAAGAAAAAAAGTTTAATTTCACAGTCAAACATTATAAAACAAAAAAAATGTTTGATGTTTACAAAATGGGAGAAATCTGTAAAATACATTTTAAAAATAAATTCTTCTTTTTTGATTCGTGTGCATCAATTTTCTTTCAAATAATGACCAATATCTGTAAAACAATGGCTTTCATAACAGGTATAATTTTACAGTCAAAATGCTCATTTGTGAAAAAAAAAAAAAAACACAGACTTTTGTTGATGCTCTTAAAAGTTTGGGCCTTTTTTCAGTTAATTTGCAAGTTAATACTTTATTTCTGTGATTTTTCTACAGATTATCAGGGAAAATCTGCAACATATCAGTAAATAATTCAAAAGAATGACAGAACTGTTCATTTATTACAATACAAGATATTTTGCTTGTTCATCTCGGATGCCACCTCAGTGAATATCTGATCTGGCGGCTCATGCTCGTAACACTCATCCTGTCAAACATCAGAAAGCACTAAATCCCTGCTCAGCGGTGACTCACTGAAGAGCCTGAGCTCCTGATCACACGTGAGTCTCTGTTTCATTTACGTTTCTACGTAACAGTCCGTGTCTGTTATAACCTGCTGTGACTAAGACTTTGTCATGAAATCTTTATTGCTCTTCATTTGTCCCGTGTTTGACGAGCACCCATCCTAATCACTCCGTGTCACTGCCTTCAAATTTAGTTCATAAATTCTGTTTGATTCCAATAAAACAATTAAAAATGAGCAAGATGACCATAAACTGGACTTTAAATCTTCCTGAAGGATGCATGACTGTACAGATGTTGGTAGAAGTTCTGCCCGCAGCATCCCAAGTCTCACCTGATTCCACCGTTTCACCAGAAAAGCTTTTAATTTTAATTTAAATCACAGGTTAATTAATTCATTTATTAAATTTGAATGATATGGGTTAAAAAAGTCCAACATTCAGAAATAAAAACTCTTCAACCAGCAGCTAGTTTGTTCCAGGTATAACATGTAAATACATTATAATTGGTCTGTGTGCTCGGTTGAGGGGGCAGCTCTTCACCTGCTGCCTCCAGGTGTTCGCCCTCTCTTATGGGGGCTCTCAGGTGAGTCCCGCCTCCCTCCCTGCACCCGATTGGACCGTGCGACCCGTCCTCTGCTCTGATTGGCCCCGCCGTCTTCTCCAGGTAGCAGGTCCGTACTTGAGCTCAGGTAAAACCTACCTGAGAGCCAGAAGAAAAGGCAGGTCTGTGGATTTTACGCCGTAGCTTCCAGCTCCGACCGGACGCAGCTTCACGTCCAGAACCCTTTATGTGCTTTTAACACAAGTTTCCCCAAGAAGATAAACTAAAAAAAAAAAAACTAAATAGTTTGTGAATGGCAGCGAGTGTAGGACTGGCTATGAATCCGCCGCACACGACAGAAGAAAGGGCGGTTTTCACGCAGCTGAAGCCGGTGAGGATGTCGGGGGCGGACGGCGCTGAGGACGCGGCCGTGTTCGAGGACGTCAAGCCCGGGGTAAGAATCTCTGCCGACCCGCTGAGAGGAACCGGAGCCCCGGCCTGTCTGGCTGGTTTTAAAATACATGCATTTATTTCCCCCCTTATTTAAACAGACAGTGTGGCTGCCTGGGGCGAAATTAAAACCAGATCTTTGGGTAAAGAAGCTGTTAAAAAAACACTTTTATGTCTGGTTTAACAGGCTGATTTACCTGCAGCTCACCTGTACAGGCGGGTTAAAGTCCCACACACACACCTGACAGGTTAGAAAAGTTCATTTGTAAGCTCTGTTGGAGGCACCTAGTGGCTGCTGTGCCACACAAATGATTCAAACCCAACTTTATTTGTCACGCTGTCACATCAGGAAGGTGGGTTTTAGTAGAACCAGGTTGGTTTATGTGTGTTTGTGAGAGAACGGTCGTGTTTATGTCAAACAACATGGAGAGGAGATAATAAAATGATTCTAGTTGGATGTTTGGTTCATATGACAGGAGTCACGCTGTTCAAAATGGGCTGCTGATCTTTGTTTTTTCACTGCTACACCGACGCTGAGCTCCAGTCAGAGAGTCCACATGCTTCCTCAAACTGTGATCACCATCTTTACTTGCAGATTCTCTCCAGTCATGAGGTTTGATCACATGACGCACCAGCACATTTAGACAATTCTGCAGAGTCTCTCTTTAGTCGGTGGATGCTCGGCGCCTGCACATTTCAGGAAGTAAACATAGAAATAATCCGACATGGTGACTTCCCCTCCGCCGCCTGCTGTTGTTGATCACAGACCTGACAGTAAAAGTCAAATGCCTGTATGTTGGACGCCTTCACGCAGAGTTTGGTAAACAGGCAGCACATCCAGAGACCCGAGGCTCAAACCCAGCAGCACCAGCAGTGCAGAACCCAGTCTGGGTTTGGTAGCTTACAGATGTTTGTACACTGTGTTCTTGGAGGTTTTTTTTTTTTTTTGTTCTTCCTTCTGGTAGCATCGATTGCATGCAGATCTGATGCGCTCTTTGTCCTGCCTGCGTGCATCACACTGAGCACAAAGCAGCCTGTAATGGAGCAGGCTGGATCCACGCTGTTGATTTTTATGCAAACACGGAGTGAAAGCAGTCACATGCTCGAGCTGTTTTGAACTGACTGCAGCTCTCCTCAGCTGCTGTCAAACAGATTTCTGCAGGTTACTCGTGTAATGTGGTAGTGGGTTTGTTTGTAGCCGATATTCAGTTTTATTAGTTTGTAGATCTGTAGTTGTTTCTTTATTTCTGCTGTTTGCATCTAATCGGCCACGTCAGCTTTCATGATGGTGGTGTCGTTTCGAAATTCATCTTCCATCCATCTGTTTGAATGAATTATGATCAAAAATATTTCTCAATTATTGCTCAGGTGTTGCATCATTAAGCGGAAATAGGGACAAAAATAACCAACAAATCGACGGCTCAAGCCTGTTATTCTCCGTCAACACAACAAAGCTTACAATAAGCAAGATTTCTTATTTTTCACGTCTTCAGAGTTTCCGTGTGATAAAGACAACACCGTGTACGTCCTATCTCGCTGCAGATAAATGTAGGACAAGGCCGTCATAAACACAAGCATTTTACAGCCTGAACTGGTTTTGTGTGCTTGCGGGATTTCCGAAACCTGAAGAGCAGTTTTATGCTGACTTCAGCATTAAAAGGCAAAGAGTTGACTGATTCCAGATATGCTCAGCAGTATAGCTTTAAATCACCACCAGTGACACTGTCAGCTGCACTGATGTGGGACTTTGTTGGTCGTTGTGAACTCTGGCTCGAGGTAAAATAGCCAGATTTTTTTTTTTTGTTTTGCTGGTTTCACATTGAGTTGACGTGCAATGATTGCTTTTATGCAAAACGTGATGTTCTCGAGTACAAAAGGTCGGGTTCAATGAAAAAGTTGCCCCTCAGGCAGATGAATGCCAGCTGCAGCTTGAGAGGGTTTACCTTATTTGCTCTTTATTCAGCGTGCAGGTTCATGGAGTCAGTTTTCCAGATCACAATGCATGAAAGACACAAACACAAGCCACTCTCTTTTACCACCTGTTTATCTGTTGTTGTTTTTTTTCTTCTAGCCTTGATTTGAAGCCAAACTTTCTGGCTAAACCGAAGCATAACAGAAAGTTTGGCGTAAAAACAGAAGCCGGCCCCCTTTTGTCTTTTTCCACTTTCTGTTGTTTTCTTTGGCCTCCTGAGACGCGCCTTTGTGTCATTGTGTTGGCGTTTTAAAGAGCGCTTAACTCAGCGGTGTCGTGACAGCCGCATGTTGCCCGACCTGTCTGAGCAGCACCCGCATCTCCGTAAGCCGCCCCGAGGCGAGACGGGAGGATGATAAAGGCCGACCTCATGAGAAAGTCACAAGCAGCAACGAGAAAAGCCTCACGAGAGCGGCCGGGCGCGGTCACGTGCAGGGAAACCGAAGCATTTCTAATTTTGCTGCCGAGTAATTTGTCAAAACTTTAACGCTAAGATCAATAATCTTTTGGCTAAATTTGTTGGAGCAACGCCTTTATCTTCACTTGTTTTTAAATAGCCAGCATTCAGAAGTCTTGTAGTCTGAGTCTTTTCCATTAAGGTGAAGTTCTTTTAAAACTTAATATATTCAGTGATATATGACTTTTCCCGACATTCCTGAGCTCAGTTTTTGCCCCCCTGATGAACACAAGCCCCATGTGAACTCTCTTGTAGCTCTGTTTGGGTCTCCACCACCTCTCTTTATCTGCTAGCTAGTCCACTATGTTCACCAGTTAGTTGCCAACTTCATTGTCTGGATGCTACTTGGTGCTAATTTGGCTACTTTGCTAAAAACCAACGTCTGCTGCTGCCAAACATGAACGTGAGGGAAACGTTCAGCACCAAAACGAAGCTAAAAGACAGTAAAATGCTCCGAAATGTGCCATTTGGTACATTTAAATACTGAGTAGAGCGCTTTTATGGCTGCAGATGACGTTTTTCTTTCATAACTCCTGAGTCACTGGAGGAATTTCGCAGCTCTGGAGGGCTGAGAACTGAGCTGTTGCATAACTCGCCTTTGTAGCTTCTTTACGTGAGGTATTTGGATAATTTTAACGTAGATAAATTCCTGACTGCAGACAATGAATGTGGAAAACTACTCACGGGTTGCCTTTGATGTGTAGAGGCCTTTTCAATGGACATAGCAGTGGCATTTACGTAAACGGCAAACGGATTTGCATGCTGAATTTGAAAATGTAAAGCTGCAGCCGCCATTTCAAGAGATCTCCCCTTTGAGGTTTTGTTTGATTTGAGATATTTCTGCTCCAAACTAGCATCACATGGCTGAACTGGATGAAAGTGAATGATACGATGCTTCTTTAGCCGTCTTATTTAAAGTTGAGCAATATACGCTACAGGGCTCCATTTTCAGTACGTTTTTAAAATGATTAGATTCATTATTTCTCTGTGAAAAATGCCAAGAATCCAGTTTAAAGTTATAAACCTGCTTGTTTCGTCCAATCAGAGGTTAAAAACATCACTCCAGAAAATGTCCACTTCACAATAATGTAAAGCCGTGATAAGCAGCAAAACCACACATCTGACAAGCTGGAACAGAGAGAAGCTGTTTGTCTTTGAGGAAATTATGTGTCATTACATTACATTAGAGAAGAACCAGCCTTTACAAGCACTGACATTTTGGGCTGAAGGGCAGAAAGCATGACTCCTCATCAAACATGATTTGTTTCGGATCTCATTTTGCGTTTCTTACAATCTGGAGCTAATCTGCCTCCTGTTCCTTTGTTTTAATGGCAGAATAAGTAACTGATATGAAACCTATTTCCAGATTCTTTCGTCGCTGTATCACCGGTGGGGACGACGGGGGCAGTTACAGAGTAACTCGGTGCCGTTCAGATCAAGAAGCTGTCGCCAGTCACGCCTAATGATTCCTGAAGATCAATAATCTGATATGGCTTAAACGTGGCTTTCGACATGTTTTTTTTTTTTTAGGGAGCTCGTTGCATTTGAGTTTATGATTCTGCCGTCACGGTTTCGACCACACTGAAGTCCTCCTCATACAACCCTCCTCCTCCTCTCCTCTGGGGCAGACGTTTGGTTTCATGCAGCTGAAGCTTGAGATGGTTTTTGGTTTGACTAATGATTTGACTTCCAGGACAACACATGCAGCTGATTTGCATCTCACCAAGAGTCCGATGGCTACGAGTCCCGGCTCAGCCGAATCCCTGCAGTGATTTGCGAAGGGAAGAGTTGTGTTAGGAAGCACTGTTCGTTTGTTTTATCCAGATTTCTAGGAAGACTTTTCTTCTGTTTAGCTCTAGTGAAGTTTGAAACAGTCAGGAGTCCAACTTCTGGACTCTTTTTGGTCTCTTTTGCCTTCTGATAGTTGTGAATGTGTTGCTGTGTTGCTCACATGGTCGTCTGTCAGTGTTATATTTTAGTTTTTTAATCTCAAATCTCACTGCTGTTCTTCATAGTTTTGCATCATCTTTACAGAAACCCAACTATCTGAACAGGTTGTAAAACTTCTGCACTTTTTGTTGTAAGTGTGAAGTTACGTTTTAAAACAAATGTCATGAAGACGCATCGTATTTTGGGACAAAAAAATAATTACCGGCTGAAAAAAAACTGGCATTTATTTTTGGTGACTCTGTACAGATTCATTCCCATAAATCAGTCTGAGCCTCCTGCGGTGTCACTTCACCTGCAGTCCAACCAGAAAACCCAGCAGCGATTCATCATGTGACTCACGTTGGGATTGTTTGGTCTGACGATCATCTGTACCCATCATGCCCGGCTTTGTCTCTCCGCTAGACAACACATGCCGCCCGCAGACAGTCATGTTCTACCGTTTCCTAATACCTGTGGTCTGCAAACTCATCTACTCGAGCTGCAAAATCTCCTTAATGACTGCCACCGTTTACCCCTCGCATGTCTGGGAAAACAACCGAAAATTGCCCTTGCGAAGCAAAACAGAGGGTGAAATCATTTTGTGGTGAGGCAAAAAAACCTGATATTTTGGGTTTCTTCACCCTCCAACCCCCACTGCAGCTGAATCTAGGAAGGACGTTTTCTATTTTTGTACAGAAGGCTGATATGAGGTAATGGAATCAGTGCTGCTGGTTATTGTTCGGTTCAGGTGTTAACAGGAATAGAAGAATACTGCAGTTTTACTTCCAGGTGTTTACACAATGGTTAAAAACAAGACTGTGTCATAGAGAGGTGCCGCACTTCGCTGGAAGTAGCAGAGCTGAAATAAAGGTGCACAAATATAGTAATCGATACACAGAACAATGAGAGCCAACAAGGTTTGCTGAGATATTTCTGTCCGCTATCAACCGGTTCTGGTATTTGGAAGCTGAGATTGAACCATGAAAACATTTCAGGTTGACAAGTTGAGTGTTTCTTCACAAAAACGAACACTTGAGAAAGTTAAAAATAGAAACTCAATGCAACAAAAGCAAATACAGCCGTGATCGCTGACACACAAACGACAAAACGTTTTACATTTGGGGCTCCTGTGATTTCCAGTCTGCCCAACTGCGCGCATGTTGCCAAAGGCTTTAATGAAGCTGGTTGTGAGTTTCACAAAGATGCAAAAGAATGCAGGAAAATCAGTGACCAACAAAGCTGCAGCAGTAACCAGGAGGTATACAAGAAGTTGTAGCACCGCTAATCAGGGTTGAAGTGGTCGTCTTCCTGAAACGACGCCACCGACCGTGCACTACTAAAAAAACAGAAGTGCTTTAAACTTGATACGGGACATTGTGTAAAACTGAACAGCAGCCTCTGAGAATGACGTCAAAGCAAAAAGAAACGTTTTTTGCCTGGTGTATGTTGAGAGAACTTTGGTCAGATGATGAATCAGTTTGGCTCAGATGGAGTCCAGCATGTTTGGTGTGAACCCGACCAGCGCTACCACAGTGAATGCATCGGCCTGACAGTGAAGAACAGAGGTGGGATGTGATGATGTGGAGCCGCATGAGTGAAAAAGGTGTTGGGGAGATGATATTTATAGATGCACCATAATACTGGTTGATAAGATGAACCCCAGTCTATAATATTAAGTGAAAGTTGTAGGGCTGGACCCAAACATCCGAATATCCGGTCGATGTGGTGGTATCCAAATATCAATTTTGAGATCCGAAAATTCACCCGCCAACACCCCAGAAGTTGTTGTTAAGACCAGTCCTAGAAAACAGCGACCTGGTCAAGTATACTGCATAGCTTGAATTCAACCGAACGCCTTTGGAGGTGTTTCAAAGACAAAGGTGAAGCAACACAACACCTCCAGCACAGAGCAGCTACAAAAAAAACAAAAAAACATTCTTTGAAGAAGATGGCAAAACATTTCTCCATAAATTAGTGGACGCTGGTGTCCTCCATGCTGAGGAGGAATGAGTCAAGAATGATATACGACATATGGACTGAAGACCTAAAAGATCTAAATGCCAGTATTGACTTTTGTTGCACTGAGTTGCTTCTGTAGGAAAAAGTAAATCTGAACTCTTACTTTGCAATTTTACAAAAGAGCAACAAGTAAAATTTGGAATCATTTGACATTGAAGTGATGTTTAGACCTCACATCATACATACACATAAATACCACAGCAATATGTTTATTATGTTAACCACTGACAGCATGTGCATCATTTTCAGCCTTACTATTAGCACCAGAGGTCATGTTACACACATTTTGCATATAGAATACCGAGATGTGTTCCACGTAAAGCGGCGCAACAAGCCGTCCGATTAAAATGTCACTCTGGGGTGTAAAATCTAATTTCTAACCTTTGTTTTCACATTTTCCTGTTCTGACAAACTTTAGTTGAAATCAAATGAGAACGTTATCTTGATTTTAATCCAAGTAAGCGCCTCGCTATCTCGCCGTTCATCTGTGGCCATAAAAGGTCGCCGTGGTCTCAAAGGTTTAGCTTTTTGCTCCGATGACCCTGTCATGATTTCTGCTCTGTTGATTCACAGCCAGCAGACTTCTGGTTTTTTTGTTGTTTTTTTTTTTTTCTTCTTCTCTTTTTTTTATGGCGATCCAAAGGCGAACGGCCACTGCTGTTTCTCCGCATTCCTAAAAGCCATAAAAGTAAACTAGTGTGCAGAAGCGGCCATTTGTTTTGCAATTAGCCGGAGAAGCGGGTCTGATGAAGACGGCAGACCTTGTAGCTCGGAGGCTTTTGGAGTCGCGGGTCAAAAGGCTGCTTTGATCATTTTTCTGGGTTTTTTTTTTTTTTTTCGTCTGCTGCGTTATTCTCTAGCAACGATTTTAGCAAACGTGTCTGAGGATGAAAGGTTTTTTGTTGGTTAGCATGCTCACAAAGACATTGTTTGGCTAAAACTATATCAATTAGGTGATGATATGTGTTGCCAAAGTGCAGACTTTTCAGAATCATATCAGCTGCATCCAGCCTTGTCAGCAGAAGCAGCCTCCGTCCCACAGCAACCCACTACTGTTGGGTTTAGGGCTGAACGGAAACTTCTGGTCAAAATGTCGACGAGGGTTTACTAATCTATAGAGCAGCGTTGTAAATTCTTTAGCAATAATGTAAAGTACGAGCTTTATGTCGTGCCTGGACATAAAAGTATACAAAGGTCCTTTAAGGATGGATGTCAAACTGGCCGGATGTGTGGAAACTCCCACTCCAGCCCATAAACCCGAGCACAGCTGATAAGAGACTGTTGTTATCAGGCAGAAGGATTCATAGCAGAACTGTTGTACATGTTCTCCAATTATTAACCGACTCCGTCTCTGGCCAAAGATATTCTCCTCGTTCACCACATAAAATGATACAGAGACATTCGGAACTGTTGTTCATCAACTAGTTCGCTTTGAGGTCGCCGTGTCTCTTCTTTAATGTATGAAAGTTTTACCAATAAGGCAATCGTAGAACAGACGATAAAAAAAACAAGCAATGGTTTGTTTAAGCTGTTGATATTATGACTGTGATGTCTGCTGGAGTTTATTGGATTGAAAACTTGTTCCTGAAGGCTGCGAGGCCTGACGAGAGGTTTTCGTTTTTGAAGTGAAAACGGTGAAAGAGGAGGAACTTGCTGTGGGCAGAGACTTGTTTTAAATGATTTATGAGTTGTAAGGATGTTGTTTTTACTGGTGGGTGGTTTGCTGTACAACGTTAGCAACTAGCTCTAAATGTAAGTTGGGCTGTGAGCGTTTGGACCGGTTTGGTAGCTCATTTCTGTATTTTTTTTTCTTTTGACAAGAGCTTCTGCTGTATGATTGCGTCGATCGGGGATCTCCAACTCCGGTCTTCGTGAGCTACTGTCCTGCAGGTTTTAGATGTTTCCATACTGCAACACACCTGACTCACATTAACGGACCTCCAACAGCTTGTTGTCAAGTTCTACACAAGTCTGTTAATGATCCGTTAATTTGACTCAGGTGTGTTGCAGTTTGGAAAACCTGCAGGACCGTAGCTCACGAGGACCGGAGCTGGAGATCCCTGGCGTAGATCCTCACGAGCTAAAGGTAAACTGAGTTGCGAGCTAGCCTGCTCGCAACTCAGTTTACCTTCAATCTGCGAATAGGGATGCAAGTTTTTGAACAGCTTTCTTAACCCATAATTTGGTGGATTAACAATCGATTCATCAGCCATAAAAAAGAAAAGAAAAGAAGCCTAGTGGACATTTTTCTCTATGCTGACCAAACCATTTTTAACTACTTGTGTGTGACGTTGGCCGCTGAAGCGGCTCAGCTGAACGAGCCATGTCCTTCGTCTTCTGCTTCACACATAGTTTTACATTTATGCACAAGTTAAAATCTGCTCGATATAACAACCTCTCCTTATTGATGACCCTGAACTTTCCCTGTAAGCCTCTTTCTGCATCCCAGAAAAGAGGCCAAACAGAGGAAAGATGCAGAGAGCAGAGGCTGATAGCCAAACACATCAACAGCAGCAGGGGACATGACCGAGGGCGCTTACAGCTGCCAGAACCACAGAACCACAGAACCTGGCTGTGTCCCGTCCTGAAAGGCAAACAGGAGCCCTCAGTGGGCAGGAAACAGAGAGGCTGTTTTTGTTGTCTTGTTTCCGCTGTAAATACCCGAGAGTTTCGTTTCGGCAGGTGCTCAGATTGCAGCGATGACAAGGCGGTGAGAGTTCACCTGCGACCAACGGCTTGACATGCATCGTGCAGGGCGCAAAGTTACTGAGACACAAAAAGGTGTACGATAGTGGCTCTCACACGAAAAACAGGCTCAAACAAAACCATGTTCAGGAAATAAGCGTGTTAATTACAAAGACTGTAGAGGAAAATAAAGACGTCAGGCTGAGAAGCAAAAGAAAAAACAATCCATGCGTAGCGTTCATGCAGGTTATGTGGAATCGTACGCATTGTTTTAAACAGCAACAAAAAACAGCAGAACATATTACAACAGACAGACACATAATTGTTGATTTCTGAATAAACACATTCATGCAGAACACACACACACACACCTCAGCCCCATTGAGCAACCAGCCGCCCAGGTTTGTGTATGGAAGCCCATCAGCGGGTTATTAGCAGAGGGACGAGTGTGTGTTGACGTCGCTGGCACTTGAAGCAGCGCTGCAGAATAACAGCATTGAAACGGGCTTTCTCTGCTCCTTTGTGCAGCCGGTTCAGCTGCTGGACGCGACCTCGAGCACGTCAGCACCTCGTTGGGTCATTTGCTCCGAATGGCTCGATTCAGTTCAGGACTTTCTGGGTGACGGGGGTGCAGCTCATCCAGTCAGAGATCCACTATGAAGCAACTTTATTGGCTTCTGGGCTCAATTTAATCCAAAATGTTGGAATATGGAAATACAGAATTGGCTCATTTTAATCCCTAATCGCACTAAACCTGTGCTGAAATTATACATTTTGTAAGACTCAGACTTTCTGTGGAATATTTATTTCCAGATTTCTCAGAAACGTGCAGATTTCCCGTCAGCGGTTGGTTTGCAGCTTCCAAATCAGATTACATTCATTCACACATCGGTATCACTTTCATAATTGCCTGCTCGCTTTTGTCCCTCACATAGTTTTCTCTCGCTCTCTCTGTTTTGTGGACTTTCTTCATTTCCTTCTGTTTTTTTTTTGTTTTGTTTCTGTGGTCTGTCCTCCCTCCCGTCATCCTCTCTGTGTATCTGTTGTCATCGCGAGGATCAGATTCGTCTGGCAGGTCTATTTTTACCTGACGGTGTTTAGGTTTTGCTGCGTCTTTCTCATGCCTTTAGCCTTTGTTTTGGTTCGTCTGGGTGCTTCTTTTTTTTTTCTCCTTCTTCTTCTTCATGCATCAAACTGTCAGACACACCCACACAGGGAACTCTCTTCCTGTTTGTAAGTCGTCGTGCATAAACATTCCTGCATGCATGGCAAAAAGGCAAATTTCGCTCTTTGCGCTGCAGGGCTGCCATGCGTGTGCGTGCACTCCTGCTTTGTGTGTGGTCTCTGCCGCTGGGATTCTTGCGAACCGCCGAACAAGTCACCGTTTGCTTCATTGACTCTGAATGACACACACAAATACGCTGCTGCACACACCAGTTAATCAGGGATGAAGATCAGATAATGCCTTCTGCTTAAACAGAGACTTATAAATACCTGCAGTTTATTTTCTTCTGCGCTCTGCCTGTCCGGTCCTGCTGCTCCAAAACGCTCCTCTCTTGATGAGCAGCAGATTTTGAGACTATTGTGCTGTTTAACGCTTTGCTGTTGCAAAACCTGACACCTCGTTTCTCCCGAGAAAAGTCCTACTTTCTTTTATTAGTGAAAAGAGAGAAAATAAAAAGCAAATCCGTGTGAAATTACCCGGTTGGTTCGACATGTGTCTAATTTAGCGGCTGAACTTGGGGGAAATATCTAATTATTTGGCATTTTTTTGCATCTTTAATTAGATTTTTATATCATTTTTTAAAGTCAAACTCGCACAACGAGGATGTCCTGAAATTTGAACACAACTGGGGCAGCAAACTAAAATGCTAATTGCCTTGTTTGTGATTTGACATTGCTCAGCCCTAATAAAAAAGCTTGGTAATAATAATAAGATAAGATAAAACTTTGCTAATCCCAAAGGAAATGCTTTTTACAGTTACACAGAATACATTTATCCTTCTAGTTCTCCTGAAACATACTTGACAAGAAGAGATGAGAGTTTAAAACACATCGCGCTGTTAAATCTGAGTTTTCTTGTTGAGTTTTTGTTCCGCCTCCATCGTTTCTTTTCCCTGAACCCAACAATACTTCACCCTCGCTGTGGCTCGATTGCATCTTCTTCTCTTTAATGAAAGGAAACGATAAAACCCGACTCTTCACCTTCCCTTCTTGTGTTCCAGTGAACTTTTTTCTGGGAAACAGCTGTTAATTATTAAAGGGAAAAGCTTTCAGTTGTGCAGTCATATAGATAAATACAGACGGCTGTAGCTGTAAATTAGCTGCAAAACTTTTTGTATCTTCATATCGTAAAGATGTCCGGGAACGTTGCTGCAGTTGCACAATGATTATATAGAAAAGACAAGAAAGGGAGAGTAATAACACAGATAGCATCATAGAATTCCAACAGTTCATCCTGGAGGCAGCAGTAGCATAAAGCTAAATGCAGGTGAATCTCCTCTGCAGCTTTCTGACACTGATCCTGGTTCTGCCGGGAAACAGGAATGTGAGCGACGATGATGGAGGAGAAAATCCTGGTGACGTTTATTGTTGTCAAATCCTTCTGCTTTGTCTTTCTCCTCCACGACATATATGCTTATTTACATTAGATTTATTCTTTTTCCCATCTGCAGCCAATTAAACAAAGAGTGCTCACAAAGACATTCAGTTTCAATATCAACGTTTAAGGAACATTGACCAAACAGTAGCTGCTGCTTTGTCCCAAACCTTTTCAAACCGATCATTCTGTGTCTGTTTCAGCCAATGGAGATAGAAAACCCTCTCAGAATTTCTTCATTGCTTGTTTTCCTGCTCTTAAGTTGATGTTGTGTGTTTATCTCTCAAGAAGCAGGAGGTTTGTTTCTCTTAAAATGTAGATTTTCAACCAGTTGATGCATGAATTGCATCGTAGACGAGAAAGAAACCAATTCGATAGTCGTAGTAACAATCAAAGGCCAACAGGCAGCAAGTCGATGAGGCTGCTGGAGTTCGTTAGTTTCAACAAATGTCTGGTTTTATCACTAAAAAACGATTTGTAGTTCCAGTACTGAAGCAGAGTTCCTCCTTTTCTCTTCAGACTCGACTAGAACTGGACAAATACCTCCCCCAGGTCAACGCTTCCCTCCTAACCCCCTCGACCGACGCCACTGACAAGAAGTACAGACGGGAGAGCGCCTCGGTGGTGGACGAGTACTTCTCAGAGGACAAGCCTTCCACCCCGTACAGCCTCAACATCAACCTCATCCTCCCCAGCACCACTCACCTCCGCACAGGCCTCTACCGGCCCAACACCAAGACCCTGACGCCGCAGCAGATCAAGACAGAGCCGGGCCTGGAGGTGCCCTGCTCCCTGCCCACCTCCACCCAGGCCCTGCCGGACTTCACCTCCGTCTTCAACGTGCCGCCTGTGGTCAACAACGTTTTCATAAAGCCGGACATGAGCGCTGGAGGAGTGGTGAGCGTCGCCACCGGGTCTCAGCAGCAGCAGCAGCAGCAGCAGCAGCACCCTTCAAGTTTGGACACAGAGCTTCACATCGGACCTCCAGCTCCCCAACCGCAGGTCTACCACATGCCCATCACCAGCTGCGCCGACCTCACCATGACGCTGTCGCACAGCAGCCCGTCGGCGCACGGCTCCGCCGGCGGCAGGACCATGCTGAACCTCGGCAGCGCCTCGTTGCCGACCAGCAACGGCAGCTACATGATGGCGGAGCACCAGCTGCAGCAGCACCACGGTTACTACCAGGCGTCTCCGAACAACGTTCCCCAGCACACGGCGCCCCACAGCCTACCGCCGTCGCCCCCCAACTCCCAGCCGGGGAGCCCAGACGGCCAGGCGGAGCTGCTGAGCTTAGCGCCGCAGCCTCCGCCTCCGTACCAGCAGCGTCTGGGAGGCATAAAGGTGACGGGGTTGTCTCCTCACGCCATGCTGATGACACACGGCCAGGGCATCCTGACGGGTCCAAAATACAACCGGAGGAACAACCCGGAGCTGGAGAAGAGGAGGATCCACTTCTGTGACTACCCCGGTATGTGATCTGCCATAAAGTGTTTTTCTTAACTTTTCAATTCTTTGAATTTTCTAATGAGACAATAATTTTACTCTAGAGAAGAGAAACTTAACCAGGTTCAACGAGTTTCGTTCTAAATCAGGAGCAGAAAAACAAACTGATTTACTGTCATTAGCGTGTCGTGTCATCGGGGCCAGTCTGAGCTGCTTTGCTGCTTCAGGCAAAACACGATCTGCAAACCCAACACAGAGCACATGAACCAGCTGAACTCTGCAGCAGCACCAGTTCAGCTACTTCTGTGCCTTAAAACTGTCCTCAATGCCGACCAGTAGCTACTAAAATATGATCCGGTTCCCATCAAATACCAAAACCGGTCCATTTCTCTTTGTTTTAAACCAACAAGGAAAAAGAGACCGAAAATGGGAACATTTCTTGTTTTTACGTTTTTAAATCAGCACCAAAAAATGGAAAGAGGCGCCTACTTTAAACCAACCACAAAAAACAAGAAAACTGCAGAATTTATTTTTTATTTTGCACTTGTAAACCATTTTCATTTTACCAATTTAAACCAGCAATGGAGAAAAACACAGGAAACTTTATTTTTATTTTTAAATTTTTCCAATGACCATTATTATTAGAAAATCACAAACTGGGATGACGACAACCCAAAAATCATGCCGTAATTTTTCAGATTAAAACAAAAACAAAAAGGAGACAACAGGCCAATTTGACCTTTTTTTTTTCTCCATTTTAAACCATCAACAAAAAACAAGAAAACTGGCATATTTTCAGTTTTTCCTTTTTCAACCAACAATGAAAAAAACTGAAAACAAACTTTTTTGTCGTCCTTGTTGTTTTTCCATTTTAAATCAGCAAAAAACAAACAAAAAAGAGAAAGCAGGACACATTTTCTCCTTCCCCAATGTCCATTAATATTAAAAATCCATTATAACAAAGTGGAAAAGTGGCTCTTTTTCTGTTTTACATAATTTAACTGATTTTTTTTCAAAATTTTTAAACCAGAAATTGGCCTGTTTTCTCTCTCTTTTGTTTGTTTTTGGTATTTGATGGGAAAACACATGACACTTTATTACCCAGACCTCCAACCAGTGTCAGCTTCAATCTGGTTTGAATGGACTTTAATGTGCAGCTGATCAGTGGCGTCGCCCTAAAGCAACCTAAATAAAGTTCAGTTTTTATTGTCCATGTGTCGCCGGCACTCTGCTGGTTGGAGATGCTGCACTTTGCTTCCCCGACATGTTCTCTGTCTCACCTCGTAATGAGGATCACGTCTAGAGAGCCTTGGGCAGCGTATAGATCCGACCAAACAGTAAATATCCAACCACCACATCACCATTTACTCCCACTTTATTACTCACACATGCACACACTCAGAAAGATTTAAGTTTCGTCAACGTATAACTACTAAACGCAAGTTTTAGCCAAACCGCTCACGCTAGTTGGTCTAATTTACTGCCAGTGTCACTGTTGTGTAAATAAAGCTTAGTTGCAAAAGTATAAATCAGTCAGTAAAGCTCCCTGTCACATAAAAACAATGTGAACACATCAATCACCAAGAAAACAATTGCGCATAAAACCAGAATTCCAGGACACTTGACATTTATCAGTCAACAGGAGGTAATTTAGTCACATATTCAACCTTCAAGGCTCAAAAAATACGATTAAATTCTGCTTGTTTCACGGCCAGTTTCTTTGCTTCTTAAGTGTTGACGGCTTAAAAAACAAAGCAGACATTTTCAGGCTAAGAATAATAAAAACAAGTGAATTTCTTTTGGAGATGTGACGTCACGTCTTTCCATTTTTTCTGTGTTTTGAAAACATGAAACCTGAAAATCAGAACTTGACAACCGACGGTTAAGTTCCATTAAAACCAGCCGACAGGATTCTTCGCCTGCAATCTGCAAGTCAAAGCTCATCATCTGTGTTGGTTTTTATAGCGTCCCAATTAATCCGTTCACCGTGTTCTTGGAAGGGATTAGTCGTTAAATGGTCCATGTAGCTTTTCTTGCCAAAGATCCTGTTTGCCAGGTCGGTGGATTTTAAGTTGCTCTCTTGTTTATCCGCCTGAATGTCAAACTGAAAAACAACTCGAGTCAAGAGTTGTTTCTTGACTTCATGTGTGCGCATTTCCGCCGTCCGCCCGACTCATGATCTCTGTGGTTTCCTTGCAGGCTGCACCAAAGTTTACACAAAGAGCTCTCATCTGAAAGCACACCAAAGGACACACACGGGTAAGAAAGCCGACCTGAATGCTCAGTACTGTCTGTCAGCGCTCTGATGGCTGAATCAGAGTCTGTTTGTTGGAGATACTGAGGGTGCTGCACACTTCCTGCACCCATGTGAGGGATCATTAAGGTCCAACTGGGGTACATTTTGTTGTCCGATGGTATAGTTCAAGTTTGTTATTTTAGCGTCCAGCAGCAACCTTCCCACCAACCGCACTGGAATACGTCCATCTGTGGTGCATGTATGGAGCAGAATAGAAAGTAGAACAGCAAGAGCAGCTACACGTCTTGTAGCTGATGAATGAGTGTATTCGGCCTGAACTAACATTAACAAGGAGATGATGCGCTGGCAAAACAGACAAAAAAAAATCTAGAATTTCACCACTTTTAAATTTTGTTTCACATATTGTTGAAATACACTAAAATATCAAAGAAAAAAATACAAAAACATGCTGCAAAATAACACGTCTGATGTGAAATAACAGCAGCTTTTATGTGCTGGTTTGTGTAAAAACTTAAAATTAAAAGTTTATTATTGTAATTATAAATAGGTGTTTGATAATGGTGGTTTGATGAAGGTAAATCTGTTAATTTAATCGGTTGACGGGTTTTTTTTTTCCATTAAAAATCTGTCAAACAAGATTTTTACTCTTTTTACTTGATATGATCTCAAATTAAAAGTCTATTGTTCTAATTTTGATCATAACTGTTTAGTAACTGTGGTTTAACCGTTTTTCAAAGTCCATTAATTTTACAGGTGGACTTATCAAATACATACATTTTGTATTTGAAGTTCTGTTTTTTATTTTTATTTTTTTATTTAAATTCTTGCAATTTGTACTTAAATTACTAGTTTTCCAACAGTATTTAAATTGTTTTTTTTAAAATAAGATCTCTGGCATAAAATAATGTAATGAAACTCAACTAATGACGACACTTTTCTGCAGTATTAAGTCTATTTATTTGTGTTCAAACAATATTCAATTTGTAGGTAATTTCATTTTTTTTGTACGTGTAAATAACCTTCATTAATCAGTAAAAAGCAAAACAAAAACATACATTCAGTCAAGTTATGGCTCGAAACTATTTTAATTATGGAAAATGACTGTATTTTAAAGTAGTTTTTGACGTCCCTGCTGCAAGAATTTCATCGTATTTGCAATTTCTCGCACTTTCAGCGTTTGCTCGGCTTTGCACGAATCATGTTAGTCGACCGTTCGCGGCCGCATATTTCTGTCTAATCCTGGGATCCAAACCCGCAAACACCCAGTCGCAGTCATACGTCTGCAACCATTGTGCTCTAAGGTCAGTTGCTTAATGCCGAGTTATTATCGTTATGTTGCATATTTTGTCACTTTGCCAGTTTCGATACGCCCATTTACAATAATAGAGATGAACGAGAGCACAATGAAAAGGAAGAGCGACGCAGAAGCGACATTGGTTGGCTTTTTTGTTTGTTTTTTCCACCATGTTTGCGACGTGCCGGTGCTTGTCCTCCCAGCTTCCCCAGAGAGAGAACAAAGACGGGAGGGAGGAGACGAAGAAAAGAGGAAAAAAAGAGGGAAGACGCGCTGCTAAACCAAGGCCAAACCAGTTACTCCTGCTTTTTTAGTTCCTTCTCAGGAGGATGTAGGAGGAGGAAGGTTTTTTTTTTTTTTTTGCAGAATGGGGGAAGGCGGCCGGTTTCGATGTGTTTCCCTCCTGTAAGATGAAACCTGTGGATTCCCAGCGGCCTCAGACCTGGATTTGGGAGATTTACTCATGCGATTAAAAGCCGTCGGGGCTCCTGCAGCGTGAAAACAGCGGCGGCCAAAGAAAGAGCGAACGCGCGAACCGACGCGAGGGCAAAAAAACGGAGCTCGGCGTGGTCGTAAACAGATAAGATGGAGCCTTTATGGAGCCCGGTGGGGAAGTTTGACCTGTTGCAGCAGCAGCAGGATGCAGCGACACACAAGACAAACAAGCTGTAAAATAAGCAGTGAGAATAGTAAACACAACAAAACAGTTGGAGATTGAAGGAATTACACAAGGACGCTGACCAGTAAGCGCTGTCACAGGGAAGTAGTGTTTTATGGCGCGTTGTTTTAGTCAAATGGTGCACAAACTGGCTGCAGGATCAGGTTTCAGGAGGTTTAGTTAAAAGGAAACGACAACTTTGGAGCATTTTATACACTTTATTGTCCTGGAGCTTTTATAGGAAGGTCAGACCGACACTTTAACGTCACAGCATCTGTAAAGCAGGTGAAGAAACTAGTTTTTAGTGGCACATTTTAAGAAAAGTTGACCTGCGTCCATCTAACAAGCTATAGCAGTGCAATCATGGGAACCTGAAGGGTGATTTGGTATTCAGATGATAACAAAATGATGAAACTCTAAAGCTCCTCTAGATGCTTTATGTGGTTGTATTTTGCAGGATTTCAAGATCATGTTTCCACTGATTGTGTTTTTCCAACTAACAAACAATCATCCTTGAAATGTGCAACAGTTTCAAGAAGATCTCGACTTTATTGCACATCATCGGTTAAACGTCTGAACAGTGTTCTGAGGCCTGAAGAGGGAAAATTCAACCAATAATTCCCAAGAAATTCAGAATAAACAGCTGAAATATGTTCTTTTTTAACCCCGTCCTGAAACCACAGCACTTAAAATCACCACAGTGTTTCTTAGTCAGCATGTATTTGTAGATTTGCCAGGATTTATGTCATGCTGTGACGCAAGCAGCGACAATAAACAGGCGAGCAACTTCCCTTCAATCACCGAGCGCATCACGTTTAGTCGATTGTACGGCAGCCAATGAAAAAACGCCAGAAACGTGCCACTCTGAATCTCACCAACAGGCTTTACTGACAGTCTGACCGAACCAGGCCTGCCCAGTCTTGTTTCAGTCGGCGATGACTCATGAGCTGAGAGTGTAAAGAAGCTCAAAACTTAAAGGCAAATCTAGAAAAAAATAAAGAACAACACCCGAGCCAGAGTTTTAAAGATGATATAACATATGCTGCCTCTTCTTCTGTCAGAATTTTCTTTCCAAATCCTGTGAGTTTTCCGCCTCCTCTATACCATGGAGTACCTCAGGGCTCCGTAATAGAGCCCCACTTTATTTTTTACCTGCTGTATGTGCTTCTTCTTTTAGTATTTTCACTAAAAACTCTGTTCAACATCCCACTTTTGGTGATATTTTCTGCCTCCTCTGTACTGTGGAGTTGAGGTACTCCACAGTACAGAGCCCCACTTTATTTTTTATCGGCTGTATGTGCTTCTTCTTTCAGTATTTTCACTAAAACTCTGTTCAACATCCCACTTTTAGTGATATTTCTGCCTCCTCTGTACTGTGGAGTACCTCAGGGCTCCGTAATAGATCCTCGCTTTATTTCGTATCTGCTTCCTCTTAAAGAAACAATCCATAGCTTTTCCACTGCTGCAGATAACACACAACTAAATGTACATGCAAGCTCCTTGAAAATGTCCTAATGATGCTCTTAATCAAGTTTTACCAACCAAGCACAGAAACAACAAAAATAATCTCATAAGTTTAAACCTAGTGCCCCAAATTGTGAAGTTATCTTTAACTCCAGATTTCTAAAAGCTACTCGAGCTTTATCTCCCTAGATTTGATTAATGTAGCTCTGTTTGCCTCCGAGACTGTTCACACCTTGAACTCATACAGAACGCTGCAGCCAGTTTTGTTCTCCAAATCAAATAAAGGCGATAACATAAGCCACATTATAGCCTCCTTACATTGGCTCCGTGTTGACTTTTAGATTCTGCTCATTGCCTCTCTCTAGACTTTATCGTTATTTTCACTATTAATCTTCACGTCGCCTCTTAACCTGCCAAACCTGAGCTGCAGAACCGCTCGGCGAGCCTGTTTACATTCTGTGGACACTGATTGACGGACTTACTGATAAGAGCAACTGCAGTCTTCGTGGACTCTTTGCCGTCTAATTATAGAACTTGAGGGTTAATGAGTCAAAAAAATGTTTTTAAAGAGACATTTCGGGCTGTTTTTCTAGTTTAATCAGCAGTTTGTTACTTAGTCTGTTAGTATTTCTGAATAATTAGTTTAATTATAGCAGCTCATTGACAGCAGTACGGATCCACTTTGCAGCCACATGTCAGGCCAGAGAGCACCGCATGTTGCATCCGTCGGCGAGGAATCACGAATGTGTTGAAACGTCATCCCTCATTCACGTCTGTTTCAGCTCACTGGCAGGGAGATATGAGCTGTTTTGTTGTTTCTTCAGGTGATTGTATCAGGAAGTTGCGTGGGCGTGTGTGTGTGTGTGTTTACACGATGCGGTTAGTTTTGTTTTCTTTATCTGACAGGCGTCCAATTTTGCAAATTCGTCCCCCCGCCTCCCCTCTGCTGATGAGCTTCTGTTGCAGATGCCCGTGTCATGTTTGGAGGTGCTTGTCTTGGGAAGTTCCAGCAGCACGACGGCTCATTGAACTGCACGCTTCTCTCACAAGCTGTTGGGTTTGAAACGAGTTTGTTTCGGGTTGCTTTCCTCGCAAAGGTCAAAAACATTCAGGTGTAATGAACTGGAAGCTCCAAATTGATGTAAATATGTTTATCCGGGAGGATTCTGCCTCCGTGCATGCTGGGACTGGCTCAGAACTGATGCTCAGTCTGCATGAAAAGAGTTTGATGCATGAGGCGTCGTAGACTCGCCGGCTCCAGTTTACCTCTAAACTCTACCTCATCGGACTGGTGGAATGTGGCTACGAAGAGGACAGACATCTACCGAAATATCAGAGTTCAGCTCAGTTTTGAGGTAAAAACCTTTCACTGTACAGCTGCAGCAAACAAATGACAGCATCTCGTAATACGAACACATTAAATAGTGTTATTGGAATAGAGTTTCAACATGACAAATATGTTTGCTTCTATCCTGGATACTTTGGAAGCAAAGTTTGCAGAAAATCCTGAACTCTCTGAGACCTGCTGTCAGACAGTGAGGACCAAAATTCCACCTTTTATTAAAGCATGAAGCTGTAAAAGCAGTCGGAGTCTCACATGTGACGTGATGCTCTGCTGCTGAAGTCTTTTTTAAAAAATCTGTAAAAATGAACCTGTTTGCTTTAATCAGATTCTGTAAAAACTAATTAATTCTGCACTCCCAGGCGTAACCGTGAAGGTGTTGGTGACTGCAGCCAACGGTCACGTGATTTAAAAAAAAATCTGGGAATTATTCAGCTGAACTGCAGGCTGTGTTTACACAGATCAGAGAAACGACTCTTTTCCGATATTGGTAACACCTGCATTATACCTCCATCATGCTGCACACAGATATTTCTAAGTTCTGTCTACGTCTAGTCACGGCTGTTCTGTTTCCTCAGAGGTGCAGGACTTTATATTATATATTATATAACGAGTGAAAATGCAACGGGAGCAAACAAACGAACAGAAGCCTCTTGGTAGTAACGAATGCAGGACTTTACGATCACAGGAGGTCTACTTGTAGTCGGGCAAACAATCTGAATATTGACTCTATTCCACTCCTGCAAATGACGTTTAACAGTCCGGAACCGCATGCGGGTTGCGAATTTGAATCCCCGCTGAAGCTCCAGTTGCCGGAAGCCGTCGACGTTGCATCACGACAACCGGCCGGAGCTCGACCGCGGCCTCCGCAGCCGCCTCGGCTCCTCACGTCGGCGTTTGTAATTGCGCGCAGCACATTTATGCATGTGTAAAGAGCAGCGTGCTATCGGGCAGATTAGGGAACCCTCCATCCCTCTTCACAAACACTCACCGGGCTGATAAAGCTAAGAGGTCCACTAAGAGTTTATGGGCGTCCTGGAGGGCCTGGAAGTGTTTGCTCTTTGACTCAGTAAAACCAGCCGCGGGTGGTTATAAAACGTTATATTACGCCGCTGATATTCGATGCCACGCTGTGTAAAGTCATGTACAAATGGTCGTCAGGGTCGCTTTAGTGGGTTGTTTTTGTGCCAGATTCCAACGTGAGTTTATTAAAACTCGGCCGTTTTTCAGCGACTTTGGGCCTCCTCCAGAGCAAACACGTGTCCTCCGCACACAGCAGCTCGCTTCAATAGGCGGTGTTGTTGGGAGTGATTGATGCACTGTAGCCTGCATGTTTCTCTCCGTGTGTTTTGTTGTGATTGTGTGGCCGACGCCGCGTGTTTGTCCATTATGGTTTATGTGACGTCTTCATTAGCGCATGTTTGTGTGCGTTTGAGATATAATAGTTTTTTTTCTAATCGGCCACCTGATCAAACAGCTGCTGCTTCCCCTCAACAAACGCCCGCAAAGGCTTTTAGACGCTTTTTAGACGCTTCGGAGAAGCGACACGTTGAGCAAGTAGAGAGCAGACGCTGAAATCATACGTGTGTGTGCTTGGAAATGTAAAATACCTGTTTTCTCGTTTTAATTTGAGTTTTAACGCTGCTGACAATCAGAAGAAATCTTCAGATAAGACATGATTAGATAAGATCAGATTGGATAATGTTTTATTGGTCCTGAAGTGAGGAAATGTTGCAGCAGAAAACATACAGACGTCAGAGAAAAACAATAAAGACAGACAGACAGGATATGTGTGAACAATTTAGCTTGTTTTACAGATTTTCCCTTCCTTTTTAAAATAAATAAATCAATAACACATAATAAAACTACAGAAAATTTTATTTTTTTAAGGCACTTTTTAAGTCACAGTTTTAAATGTTTATTTACATCTTAATTCTTTAAAAAATAAAATATAAAATACTAACAAATCCCCCTCAAACACCCACATAAGAAATCTGTATTTTATAAATGGTATAGTTTATCTTTAAGAGCCTTTAATTATAACATTACAGTTATGTTACTATAGTTATGTAAGCAAAAAATATTGTTTTATATATATAATAACGCATAATAGCGAACAAAATCTCTGAACATTTTCTTTTTTTTGGCCATTTTTTTGATCACAGCTAGTGTTACGAAAAACAAACAAAAACCCCGTAAACGCCCAAATAAGAAATCTGTATTTTACAAAATGGTATTTTTTTATTTATTTATTTATTTATTTTTTAAATTAACAGCATTACAGTTATTGTACTATATTTATACAAGCAAAAAATATTGTTAAATATATATATATGCCACTTTTTACAAATATTAAATTTCTATTTTTAAACAATGTGTGACTTTAAAATGATTAAAATTGTTTGTTTTTACAGACAGTTGTGGTTGTTTTACAGTTTTTGAATGGTACAATATCCCACCATGTCTTTCTGCGGTTTTTCTTGCTTCTAGAGTTTCACTTTTTTTGACAGAATTTTTGTTTACAGTGGACACGACAAGTGCTTCTTCTATATCTAGAAAATCTAGATATCTTCCAAGTGTGCAAAATATTATCCCACATATTAATATTAAATGAAGTCCTATAAATGTGGAGAATATTGATAATAGACTGATTCAGATGCACCAGAGTGAAATCTGTCTGTTTTATGAGTCAGCTTTAGACGATCAAACACTACGGGGCTGGAAATTAAGCACAAACTGGCTGTTTTTGGTCGATCTTTAGATTGAACTGGACCTTGTTGTCCTCGTTTCTATCACATCACTCGCAGTAAATTGACCCACCGGTGCAGTAAATCTCTCCAAAACTCAACGTGTTCACCTCTAAAGGCAAATGGAGGCACTTATAGATGCATGAAGGTTCAGCTTCTCGCCTCTTGTTCAGGAACATATAGCGGCCAAGTGTGTTTGTTCTGTGTGCGCGTATGTGTCGTATTTCAGCGGCCTGTTTGCCAGCTCTCAGGGATAATAGTCGGAGAGAGGCGGCTGCGCTTTTGACCCCGACAGCGCAGCTATAGAGCAAAACCAAACACACCTGTGGGGCCTTTTATACGAGCTCCGAGCACACACTCGTGTAGAAACAGGATATGGTCCAGATAGGAGGCTGGAGTGGCGCTGGAGCCTGTGATGTGGGGGTTTGAAAGCTATTAACGCGCGTCCACCCACAATCCTATCGTTCAGCCATCTGAAAAGAGCTCCTTAAGTGGTTCTTGGACTGCGGAGGAGGAGATATTTTAGAAATAGAGGTTTATTTTAATAAAAACGCGCCACTGAAGCCTTCCTCTTTGGCTTCTTGGTGAATCCCCCCCTTTTGCTCTTTGGACCCCGCCGCTGTCACTCGGTGATTGATGGTCAATAGCTGAAGCTAATCTAATCAGCGCTAACGGGACCCTCGCTGGTAATGAGCACTTGATGACCCTCGCAGCCGAAGAGAGTCACGCTCCCTCCGCCAAGGACGCCTCAGGAATCACACTTTATGACCAGCAGGACTTTTTGCGCTTTTAGGCCTCGACAAAACCCCAAAGACGGGCAGAACGAACTCTAAAGAATGCTGTTCCCCGTCGGATAAGCCGATAGTAAACACAGGTTTGAATTATGAACCTTCAGGTAACAACACAAAGTCTTCGGGCTCAGGAAAGTCCCAAACCGCAGCTGAACCAGGAATGCGGCTTAAGCAGAATTTTATTGTTTGGTTTCTTGTGTTTGTGCTCGCATTGATTCCCAGACATTAATTTCCATCTCGGCCGTGAAAGATGACATTTTTTTTGTGTGTGTGTACATACCGGCCCATTCAGCAGAACTTTTCTCTTTTTTCTTTTTCCTCCTTCTCTTTGTTGATGATTAGCTCACTGTTTGGCAATAGCAGAGAAATGTCAGTGTTTGGGTGGAGCAGGATAAGTGTCGTGTTAGATTTACTCGGCTTGTTATTCCTCTGAATTCCCACTTTACAGGTTCTCTGTCATCATACCTTCTTACCTTTTATACCCTGTAATTATAAAACAGTGAGAAATGCTTTGTCTCCTACGCAGACGGAGGAAGCTTGTGCAAACCGTGCAGATATATCTCGTTAAATAATCCCGGTTTTACTCAAAAAGCACCCTGTTGGCCAATAGGGTTCATGCTAATTGATGCTTTTCCTGTAAAAGTTGACCAAAGAGCACATCGTTGAGGTAAAAAACAAAGAGACGAATCGTTTTCCTCCCTCAAAAACGACTTGCTGATCAGATTCTCTTTTGGAAAAGTCTAACTTATGACGCTGCTTATGTAAAAACAGGAGTCCACTCATGAAAGACTGCTGCAAAAACCATCATGTGACGACGTTTTAGCTGCCGAAGCTTCCTGCTGAGCTCAGTTCGGTATTCAAATTAGATAATTGCTGCTCATGTGTCAGCTTCCTGTGGACGCACGTCTCTCAGCTGGTCAGAAGGTTCAGCTGACGATAAAACGATAGAAGAAGTCAGACATTAAGACTCGCGCCGAGTATCAGCAGCAGCAATAAAACCGTTGATAAAACCGGCCGAGCTCCAGCAGTTCTTCTTCTTCTTTATTTGTTCTCGCCTTTTAAAGTTCCTCAGCGGTTCCAGTGGAGCCCTCCGTGAAATACGTGCTTCACAAAACTTCCCTTTTGCTCCGTTTTTCTGTTAACGTGTAATAATTTAAGAAGAAAAGGCAGTTCGATTATCTGAAAGCACACACTTGTTCTGATAATGATAAATGTGACTGTAAATAAAGGCGTGTCTGTTACGCTGTGTTAGCAGAGCGAGCTGCACACACACGCTTTCTGCAATCGGCTTCACAACTTCGATTAAAAAAAAAAACATATTTTCTGACTGTTGTTGATTCAAGTGAAGGCGTTGAAATCACATGACACGTTTTCTGTAACTCTGCAGCCGCACTGGTTCAGTCTCTGTGAGTTTTTACAGGACGAAAGCTGCTAAAACCTCAACTCATCCACACTGCGACTAAAGAACAGATTCACACCAACAACGTGCAGGACGACACGTTTTCTTAGTGTCTCGGTTAAACGACCGTAAAACAAACCATCAGACTTCAGGGATTCACTTCCTGAAATTATTGTTAATTGATAGAAACGATGACAAAACAAGAGGACAGTTTGTGGTCATGATACTGTGATTTATTTTTTGTGAGTTTTGCTGGTTTAGGAAATAAATCAAAGTTGTTTTTTTCTGGTTTCATCAACATCTGCCATTTAACTGACGTTTACTGACTAGTGCTGCAAGAAAACTGAATCCAGACGACAAACTCAAAATAAATGAAGGCTGAAAATTGACTCGCTGCCTCTTTTCTGCAACTACACACAAGTACAGAAGGTTCATTTTCACCAGAGCTGCTGCTATTAATTGATTAGTTGCCAACTATTTAGGTACTAATCAGTTTTATTAATCTTTCTAAGAAAAAAAATTCTCTCATTCCAGCTTCCAAAATGTGAATATTTTCTGCTATTTTTCCTCCTTTTATGATAGTAAACGGAATACTTTCGGGTTGTGGACAAAACAAGACATCAGAGGATGTCATCTTGGGCTTTGTGCAACAGTAATGGACATTTTTCACCATTTTCTGACATTTTATGGACTAAACAGCTGATAAGTTAATCCAGAAAATCAGCAGGTTAATTTTCGATGAAGATATTTGCGAGTTTCAGCCTTAATTTTCAGAGTAAATTGCGAAAAACTGAAGCAGGGGAATCAATATGAAGTGTTGTGTGCTTAAAGGTTTCATATTTCTTGTGTTTCTAATTCATGCATGTATGCAAAGCAACGACAATCTGTTCTCTATGACTGAGTATCTTTGGGTTATGGACAAAACAAGACATTTGGGGGAGAACGTCTTTGGCTTTGGAAAACACTAATCAACATTTTTCAACATCGTCAGACATTTTATCGACCAAAAACTAATTAATCCAGAAAATAATCAACAGATTACTAGATAGAACCCATTCACTACCTAGAGGCAATCTTGTGTACTCAAAGTTTTTATATTTCTTAGCTCAAAGCGAGTCTGGCTTCTCAAAAATGGGCTTTATTGTTCCATTCTGTGACAATGTGGGTGGTGAAAATGAAAAACAGCCTCTTTGATACCTTAAAGCTGCTGGTAAAGAGTCCATGAACAGAAAAATGAGCACAAAATATAAGCAAGTGTGCATATTTCTAACGCCTTCGTCCTTCCTTTTGCTCTCTTGCAGGGGAGAAACCGTACCGCTGCACATGGGAAAACTGCGACTGGCGTTTCGCCCGATCGGACGAGCTCACCCGACACTACCGGAAGCACACCGGCGCCAAACCCTTCAAGTGCGTCGCCTGCAGCCGCTGCTTCTCGCGCTCGGACCACCTGGCCCTGCACATGAAGCGCCACCAGAACTAACGCGAGCCTCCACGTGCGAACACACACGATAACACTCCAGCAGAGCATCGTCCACACACAGCAGCAGCCGCCAGAACATCACAGCTTTCAAAGGATAAGCAGACGCAAAAATCATCCCCGGCGTTTATTCTGGTGCTGATGAAGCGAGCAGCGAGTGGCGTCAGAGGGGATCATTTTAGTCGGGGGAAATAAATCGAACACAGACAGTGGTGTGTGTGCTGGTGGGAAGCCGGTGAGGGATCACGTGCTTGTCGGTCAGTGTTCAGGAAGTGGGATGTTTTGGTGGCAAAATTTAAGAGATCGTGGTGCAGAGAAGCTAAAGTTTGTCAATAATCTGTACATTAGAAATGTCTGGACATCCGTTTAGTTTCACTCACACTAACCGAACAGAACAAAACTTTTAGAGCCACTCAGAGTTCTCCTTACTGAGATAAAACCTGCTATCAGTCAACGCCGTGTTTGCTGAGGTTTTAACATCACAGCTAATGATCTACTAAAAAAAAAAAAACACTCCGAGATGATTTTGGCGTCTGCTGAAGTGTCTTGATTTAAAACCCACACGTTCACACACACGCTCACTGCAGACATCGCAGTCACCAGAACTGTTCTGTTCAGACTCCTACGATGGATTTGGGACTCCTTCCGATTGAATCCTGGGAAGAAAAAAAAAAACAACAACAAAACAATTTCTTTTCCTACAAATCTGCTGCCGGCTTCACCTCCGTCATCTTTTATCATTCTGAGGCATGAACTTTAAAACGGAGGCGGAGACACCTTCCCCTCCCCCTCCGTCCTGTAAATACCTGTTAATACGTGTGCGTATGTGTGTTCGAGAATTCAACGAATGTATTGAAATTTATACTTGACAGCTTTTTTTTTTTTTTTCTCGTTTGTTTTCATTGAATGTTAATATGAGTAATATTCCATGTTGAAACTTCTCCCCCAGAAAAAAAAAAAGGACTAAAAACACAATCAACAGACGCAATCAGACGCCTCTCCATGGAAAAGTTAATCATCACCCAGTTCTGCCTGTTTCAGCGCAGGTAATACCTGTCGAGCTCGGAGCCACTTGCCAATGTTTGTATCCATGACATTACCGGTTGCCACGGCGACCAAGCCCCTTTGACAGCAGCTCGGGTTTTTTTTTTTCGTGCTCGGTTTCTATTCAGCGCCGTTTCTTTATTAATCTCCTTTTTATTTGTTCAACACTTCGGCTCAAGAAGCACAGAGATGGGTGGGTAGCGCTGTTATGTAATGCGTCCGATCGGTTTAATGCTGAATTACAGTCCTGGTAGCTGGATGAGCGGCGGGTTAACGTTCACGCGATTGCACGACATAAAAAATCAGTCGCAGCTTCTGCATTTTTTATATATTTTTTTAAATTCTGTAATGCAGCAGTTCACAGTTTTGTACACTTGCCCACAACTGGCATTACAAGAAGGGTAAAAAACACGTTGCACAATACAAAAAGCACAATCTGATCTCTTGAACTGTTTATCTGCAGAAACTGTCACCAAGTCATGGATTGAGAACAAAACAAATATTTCTACTGACTGAATATTTAAAGGATTTGTTCCCCCCTGTTTTGTCTGAAAGGCCCAAAGAGTGGAAAGGAACACAGCAGCACATTGTTTCTGTCTCAAAGACACTTATGGTACAGGAAATCTTCTCAGGGTGTAAATATTCGTCCTATTCTGCTGTAACCGCTACCGGTGGCTACGCTATGGACTCTTCCAGCTTCTTCTTGAAATAATAACTTTAAATGTCTTCCAGTGGAGTTTTTATAGTGATTTTACAACGTGTAGTCTAGAAAACTGTTGCAGTGAAACACTTTACATTTGCACACCGACCACTCATTCATTAATTTATTCATTCATTCAACTGAGACACAAACCAGCTGAGTTGAATCTATGACGTTGAGGCTTCGCTCGCACCATCTCCTCTTCAGATTTCACTGTTTTCGTCGCTGCGCTTTGCTGTGAAAATTAAAAATAGCACACGATGTGTTGGCCCAGTGGTGAGATGCATGTTAGGGAAGACGAGTCGGTTAACCAGAACACGTCTACGTGCTCTTCAACCTCACTGAGCAGCTCGTTCAGCTCGCTCATTCACATCTAGCATGCTGCTTCTCCACCAGGGGGAGCTGTGTGGTGATGATCAGACCAGTTCCTGCTGCTGCCTCCTACAGGCAAAGAAAAATAGTAAATAGGAAACTTGTGCCACCTGCAGGCAATGCAGTTTTATTTAAACCTGGTGGGTTTTTTTGGAACGACGAGACAAATCAACTTAAAGATTGAGGCTAGAAATCAACAAATTAATTTTCATGCAGAAGTTGTACCATTCTGCCTGCAGGTGGCTCAGTGAAGCGTTAAAACTCGAACAAACTGCTGAACAAAAAAAAAGTCAACTGCACATGCAATCCCAAACTGCTGCTGCAGCATTTCTTGCCTGTAGGTGGCGCCGCCGGTTAGACGAGAACTGCGGGTCTGAATCTTACTGCCATGAAAACTGGGCGTCTTTGTTCTTTTAAAACCACAAACATTACGAGGACATACTTAAATGTGGCATTTCGCAATCCACAACGGGTGCCAGAACTTTCAGACTGTTGATGGAACACTTTTTTTTTTTTTGTTTGTTTGTTTTAAGCGTTTGATTTTATCGTCGCTGCAACTTGACCCAGTTTGTGCTGCGCTGAAAGCTTCGCTGGCTCTCGGTGGAGGTTGAGGAAAGCGTGACGCATCGATCGGCCCTCGTCTCCCCGATGTGCGTTCATTGAGCGGCAACACATCCTGTTATTATTTCAACTCTATGAAAAGTTTAATCCCAAGGAAGCGAGTTCTCGTGTCTCTCTGGAGGAGGGAACACTGACCACCCACTGTGTACATACCTGTAGTTTCAACAGAAGACTTTGTAAATATTTCTTGTTTTATTTCCTATTATAATATTAATATTGTTTTTTTTAACTAATGGGATTTTAGATCGGTTGTACGCGAGAGCTCGTTTAATTTTGTTTTGATACTTCATGTGTGAGAGAATTATCAGATTGTTTATGTACAAATTAATAAGAACAATGGTTTATTTTTTTTGTTTGTTTTTCTGTTTGTGCGGCAACTATGCTGCAATGAAATAATAAAAAATACTCATAAAACAATAGTGGATTGTTGCCTGCATGTTCTTTTCCATAACTTTGGATTTTGTCTTTCAAAAAAAATATTAAAAGTCGTATTTGGAGAAACGATTTGAGGGGAAAAATAGGTGAAGAGTTGTTCAGCTCAAACTGAGATTTCTGCCAATTTGATGCTGCACTGATCATTATTTTATACTGAAAATCATCTCAAACAACTAAGTGAAAGTTGTCATTTGGGAAATATTCACCTAAAATTCTCACTCAGGTCCCTGCAGCTGTTGGGCTTCTTGATGGCTAATTTGACTTCTTGCAGCTTTACGTTCTTCGAGAGCTCCCAAACGGACTCAGTCTAACTTGACAACCACTTGTGTTAAATAGTCGATTCTTTGACGTAAAGACGTGTGACTGAACCATTCCTACACATTTCATGTTTGGCACTCCCAGTTTCACACTGAATCAAAACATATCGTTGCTTCAGTTGGAGTTCGTGGGTCTTTCACCCACAACAGTCAAAAGTCAGAGATCTGACCAGCAATCAAGTTGCTGATACTTGAGCAACTGAACCAAACTTAACCAGTACAGCTAATATATACAGTCAGGACAGAAGTTCACATACAGCTGTAAACACCACGTACATCAAAGTCGTCTTAAGTTTCCAGTGACTCCTGCAACTCTTAACTTTCCATCATGCATTTTGGTTCTTTCATAGATTTAATGGTCTTCTGGAAATAGAAAACCTGCTGGGTGAAAAACTTTACAAACAGCAGAGCTAATATTTGTTTAAATCTACTTTGTCCAGCTTTACCTCAACAAGCTACCTTTGGTCGTCGTCTACATGTTTCTGGTTGTCTCTTTAGTCCTCTTGACAGAACTGATGCCGTTAAACTAAATTTGTTGCCTTTCTGACACAGATTTGTTTCTTCATCACAGTCTACAGGTTCTTGATGGGGTTTTAAGTCAGGAAGTTGTGGAAATCAGTCTGAAACCTTAGTTGTAGCCAGTTTAGCCATCTCTTTACCATTTATGATGTGTGTTTGGGGTCACTGACTTGTATGAACATCCAGCTGCATCCAAGATTCAACCTTCTGCCTCATGGTTTTAGGTTTTTTTCTGACGAATGAAGCTGTGATCCTCCTTCCTCGTTATTTCATTTACTCCAGTTCCACTGGCACCAAAACAGAGCATGATGCTGCCACCGCCGTGCTTGACAGTAGGTATAGTGTTCTAGGGGTTAAAGGCCTCACCTTCTCTCCTCCAAACACACTTATGGTTATTGTGGTTAAATAACTCAGGTTTCATTTGACCACAGAACTTCTTCCCCTAGAGGACATGTTTCTGACCAGTGGCCCATGTTGATGTAAAACACTGTGGACACTGACAGCTGTGTTCCAGCAGCTTCTGATTCATTCAGAGCTGCTGTTTGGTGATTCCTGGTTGACTCTTGGCCATCCTGACCAATCGTCTGTCAGCAGTAGTTTGTATTTTCTTCCTGATCGTTGTAGTGACACAACCGTACCATGAACTTTATACTGACAAACAATAGTTTGCACAGATGATTTGGGAATTTGTAGCTGCTTTAAAATGGCTCCAAGTGACTCTCCGGAGTTGTTCAAGTCAATGTTTCGCTTTGTCAGATCTTTGCTGAACTCCTCAGACTTTCCTCCTGTAGTGTTTGTGGCAGAGTCTTTTATTAAACGGGCCCTAATTAATTTGGCTCAGAGGAGTCGGCAGCTCTAGTCAATCATGATCACTCACGAGAAGTTAATAGGCAACGCAATTAAGACAATTTGATTAAAACAGTGTTCTACATCACAGAAGCTGGTAGTTGCTATTTGTATATTTTTGATCCAGCAGATCTTGTCATATTTCCAGAAGACCTTTAATAAATATATGAAAGAACCAAATTACTTGATTGTGTTTCAATGATTTCATCCCAGAAAATCCAGAGTTGTAGGAGTCATAACTCAGTCATAACTCAGTCATAACTCAGTCATAACTCTGGACCTCCATGATATACATGCTCTTTACAAATGTTTGTAAACTTTCATTCATGGCTGTGAGACATATCTTGATTTTGAAAACCACATAGGCTCGTCTTCCAAAGATTGGATCGTCTCGCTGAAGTGGGATTTTCGCGTGACGTTGATAAAATCCTGTCTATGGTGAACTAACAGACTGGCAGCTTTTCCATAAACAACACAAACGGTGAGGAAGAAGAGTTCATCGCTCCTCCTCTGCAGACTGGAGATGCCTGTTTGTCGTAGCGTGATGGAAGCTAACGCTGCCGGCGCTGCGTGACACAAAAGAACCTGCTGTTTTGACAGAAAAAAAAAAAGTCAACAATTAAGCAAGAATAAGTCAGAGTATAAAGGCATAAAGGGCTGGAGGGTGGAGTCGCCGCTGCATTTGGCTGGCAGGGAAAGTAATCGTTATGTTTGTGCCAAGACGCTTTCAGTCGGGAGCCACAGAGATTTGCCTCATCATCTGGGACAACGCCCTGAATGTCCTCTGTGTGTGCAAGGGCGTCTGTCTCTTCATTACCTGTTTACATTACGAATCACTGAGAAATGTGAACGCCTGTCAATCTGCAGCACAACGTGTGGACTTCTTTTTAAAAAACTAAAAATAGGTTTCTGTTCTGTGGCTCCATCGGCTAAACGTCGGCGATCCGTCACAGTGTACAGGCTCGACCAGGCGTTGCTCAAGATCTCAGGTTCCCAGAGTTTCAGGAGTTACCAAATGCAAGCTTGCAAAGACACCGAGCTCTTCCTTCCTAGACTTTGTGTTCCTCTGGCTTCATTTCTGGTTGAACAAGAAAATGCACGAGATATATTCCATTATTTGGTGCAACTGCCATGAAATTTTCACATTCGTGGTCCCCGAGAATGAACCCAGTGACCCTCTGACTTTTCCTTCAGCACCACCAGCAGGTCAAGTGTCTAAATTGCTATTTGCATGCCTGACTATTTTTAGTTTTTTTTTGCATGTTTTAGACATTTTTTTAACATGACCAGATGTTCCCAGCGACAGAAGCGTCGCCACCGGCAGGTTCCCCCCGATGACTCACCTGTTTATCTACCATCACTTGCTGTTCCATTAGCTGCTCAGGTACATTTTTCTTTGGCTTCGCTCTCCCGAACATTCACCCGAGGGCCTGGCGAAGCTGGCTGCTCCACTCGCAGCTCATTCCACAGTCGCGGCAGTAAAAAAAACTCCTGTCAAAACTTGTCCAAATGATTCTGCCGTGATGCCTGCAATCCTCTCTGAGAAGTTAAATGTCTCTCAGGGGGGAACAAGGTACCGAAGAACACGCAGGATTAAGTGCGGATTGTGTAAATGAACGGTGGATGTGAAGATCCAAGTGCATTTTAAAGACACTTGAAGTGATCCTGAGCTGTTCCCGGAGTGATGCTTGTACCAGCTTCACGCTGTGCATATTAAACCATTGGTAGCTACGTTCCCGCTAAAAANAAAAAAAAAAAAACCAAAAAAAGAAAGAAAAAAAAAAAGAACAAAAATATTATTAATTGTATTATTATAATGATAACTGCATTGCACTGAGTAAATATAGTACTGGCCCATAAGTTACTGCATTCAATAGAAAATACCTAACGCTCTGGGATCTGCAGGAGAAGTGATCTGATGGCGAGTCGAGGCACACGGACGGACGCGAGCTCTGTCCCGTTCAGGTCTCAGCAACTCTTTTCAATGTTTTCTGCTTTTTTATTTAATTTAATTTCCTTTTTTTTTTCTTTACAGATGAACCTTCCTGCTTCTCACACACGAACAGAAGATTCAGAGGAATACTGAAGGGGAAAACAAGCCGGCACAAACTGCAAAAAACCCAACACGAAGCAGGAAAAAACGAAAGAAGGAAACAAAACAACGTACGTCGACAGATCGGGACGCCGACGGTCCTCGGTGTGACTCTGGAGGTTTCTAGCGAGTGGTTTTTTGTGTGTGTTGATGCACCAACCGACGGTCGACCGGAGCGGATCAGTGTGCATGGGCCGACATTATCGTTGCTATTGTTGTGTTTGATAGGAACGCTTTACAAAGAGGGGCTCGTCTTAACCTTTAATGGCATTTAGCAAAAGAGATATAACTGCATCTGAGGTGTTTGGAGTTTTGCTCAAAGGGTAAAACAGTTCGTCCAGATGTTGTTGAGTTTTCACCGGAAATCAAGCATCAACGTTCATCCTCGACCTCAGAACTCGTCGCTTCACAGGATAATCTTCCACTTTTTAGCTATCGAATGACATCTCAGGCGATAAACCGTTGATCTTGTTTCGATTATTTCCTCAAACAAACTTCCGTTTACCTCGAAACTACAAAATTTAACTAATCCAGCTTTGCAAAAAAGCTCAAGTTTGGGGTTTTTTTTGCTTCCATATTCTGAGAGTCGGGGGTTTCTATGACTGCGCTGGGTAGAAAAACACCTTTTAGTTCTGTTGTTAGCGTTCGGCAGGAGCCTCAGCGACTTCCTCGTGGGTTAAGCTGGTGCTGAAAGACAACAAAACTCTAGTTTTTATCCTCTAAACTGTAGCTCTATTGTTAAGGGTGAAACATGGATAAATATTACATCACATTGTCTTAATTGGGGGACTTTCTCTGTTCTTATATTTCCTTTATCCTTGAATGTAAATTAAAAAAC
>NW_007577875.1:472703-475565 GCF_000690725.1 Stegastes partitus | reverse complement strand
AACCCTCGGTCGGTTTGATCTGACGCACCGGTTTATTAGGTGCACACAGTTTGTGGGTCGTCGGGGTTGTCGTCTGCAGCTGTCGTAATAAACCTACTTCTGGCTGCCAACACATTATTGATATGATGTGTCGTAACTGTGTCAGCCCGTGCCATCCTTTGTTTGGAAGGGAACAAACTTTTTTCCATCCCGACAGGTTCTGTGAGCAAAAAAAAAAAAAAAAAACCCAAAGAATTTAGCGTGGAAGTGAGCTGGAGTGATTTACTGCAGCGATCTGACGTCGGCATGCAGCCTGGTGGAATCGATAAGCGGCAAAGTTTTGCTCTTTTATTGCGTTTATGTGGTTCGTGTGCGTCCGACTCACTCTCCATCTGTGCGTTAATGATTGGCTGCACGAGGCCATAAACCCATTTAGACCAAACGGCAGAGTTTCATCCACAAGAAGAAGATTTTATTAGTTGTACTTTCGGCTGTGAGGTTGTTCTTCTTTAAATGAATGATAGCTGAGTTGTCTTGTTGTTTTTAAAAGATTTTGGCAGCAGCTTTTAAAGCAGTAATCTTCTTACTCGTGCAGGTGTTTCCTTCCTGCTGCTGCATCTTCTTCCTTTCTGATATTTCAGCTCCTCATCCTTCCATTTGCAGCTGCAGTTCGCCCTCTTGTGGCAGAAAACTCAAACTGCAGGAATGTTGTGTTTATATTATCTACTCACTTCCTGATGCATTACAGCTGCACACGCTCGCAGGTAGAACTATCTGTAATAAATATGTTTTACAGATTTTGTTAAATGACAACTCATAAAATTACAGAGATTTTTTAATGTGTTTAATGTACATGTTCAGCCTAAAAAGATGACAAAAACTACAAGGAATGTCAAAAATCTGTAGTTTTACAGACAATAATTACCATGTTTGAGTGGAAAATGATGCTCTATTGACTGTATTTAAGTCAGAAGAAAAGGTCAAAACTGCACATGATCTCTAAATATCCACATCAGTCATCTGTACTTTTACAAACTTTATCTTTTGCAGTGTTTGACTGCATACTTACTCACTTTTTACTGTGTTTATATTAGTAAATATGTCATTATTTTACAGATCTTTAAGATTATTTGACAGAAAAATTTGGTATGTTAAGGCTGATAAATGGTTAAACGTTTTTTTAATTGTATTTTAAACAGTTTACTGCTAGTTTACAGATTTTTTTCCGTCTTTTTTAAATCACAGATAATATCTAATAAAATCACAGGAAAAATAAACATTATGTCACAAGTTAACCCCTAAAAAACAGGCAAGAACTTTAAATAATGTCAACATCAAAAGTTTCTATTTTTACAAACAATCTTTTTTTCTTTTTTTGTAATTTATTTATTTTAATTTTACAATATTTGGCTGTAAACATTTACTTTTTGTTGTTGTTTTTTTGTTTATTTTTACAGTCTTTAATCTAGCAAAAGAATAAGTTTTATATAAATAAGCCATTTATTTTAAAAGGAAAAATATGCATTTTAATCACTGCAAAATATGTAGATTTTTCTTTTAAACTAAAATAAATGATGGATTTTTCTTGTTTTGTTACATTACAGTGAATCACAAATAAAATCACAGGAAAAAAAACATGATCAGTTTCACACTGACAGGCCAAAACTCCTGTAAATATCCAAATGTCCACACCAGTGATGTGTATTTCTACAAACACTAATCTGATCTTTTACTGTGTTTGACTGTAAAACTACAATTTCACTGTATTTGAATCAGAAAAATATTGTGAATCTGATCATTATTCATTTTAAAACATGTTACCGAGGCTTCAGATGATTTTTATGAAACGTTCCCGTGACGTTACGTGTTAACCACGGTGGAACGTTCTGGCTTGAATGTGGACGTTATTGAGGGAACACATTGTAGAACGTTCCTCTATAAAACAGTTTCACAATAACGAAGGTAAAACGTTCTCAAACACACGTTCAAAAAACGTTTTCCAGATGTTATCGAGGCCTCCGATGGCAGAAAGTTCTTTGTTAGACGTTCTCGTACAGCGAAATATTAACAAAGGCGGAACATTCTCCGTGCGATGCTCTATACGTAACGTTACCACAATGTTCCATGGTAACATAGGAAGAACGTTCTCAGCTTTGAGAACTTCAGAGCATAATGGTCCAACAATGTCATCACCAAACACCTTCAGAGCATCTTTCGCAATCTTTACCTTTAAGAAGAACGTTTCTGGAACATTAATAGAACTTTCAACTGAAAACATTTTGAAACTTTGCAGAACCTTCTCAGGAAGTCTTTCAGAATCACTTCTTGAAACCTATTTTTAGAGACTTGATTTTCTGTCTTTTTGTTGCGTGTTCATTCTTTATTGTTTGACGGTTTTATTTATTTGTGTGTTATTATTATTTCTGTCTTCCAGCTTCTTGATTTGTCTCTTTGTTTGACTCGACTGTCTGCTGTTCTCTTATTTTGTCTTCTGGGTTCCCTGCGTTTGCTCGAACTGTCAAAAGTGTTCCACAAAGTTTTCTATTCCACACTTCTGAGCCCGTCGCGTGTCTGTCACGTCAGAAACTGATTAACTGAAGCAGGCGGCAATTTTCCAGTCTTCAGACGTCCGGTGGTGACGAGCCGGCGCCCACCGAAGCTTCAGCCGTCTGTTCTGGGCTGACAGGAGTGGAACCTGACGTAGTGTTCTGAGTGAGCTGCAGAACGCACGGATACGTTTGTGTAAACTTCAGAAGAACAGTTTGCTCTCCACAAAACACATTTCTGCTGTGATGTTCTAAAGGAGGAACTCATGGCTGTATAACACGTCCCAGCTAGAATCTGTTCTAGTTCTAGTGATGTTTTCGGCGAGAAATTGAGTTT
>NW_007577875.1:458824-468935 GCF_000690725.1 Stegastes partitus | reverse complement strand
AAAAAAAAAGGATTTTTTTCACATTATCTAGTCAGTGTTAAAAATAGAAATTCACCCGTTACATTTACTCTGCACTTTTTGATTATATACATTTATGTACATGGATTTCTCTTAATTATTTGTCATTGTCCTTAATGTCTTTATCAACAGTTTACAAAAGAAAGAAAATTGCAATCAAATGCATATACTCTTCTAGAAAGATGTGCTTAGTAACTTTTTTTTTTTTTCTTTTTTACTCGAAGCAGAGGGAGATGTCAAGAGAAATGGGAACGCTGCATTAGTCTGCGCTGCAAAAGAAAAAAGAAAAAGAGCAAAACCCCTCCAAGCAAGTCACTGGATTTAGTTTTTTAACAACATTTCTCCTTACATTTCACCTTCTGTTTAACCTGTTTCCAGACTCTTCTTGGAGTTTAGGATCCTATTTTTAAAAAATAAGATTTCAGATTCAGCGACTCTGCTCAGAAGAATCTTCTTTTTTTTCTTTTCTTGCAGCGTTCAGACCAGACAACAATCTGCCCTCTTCATTTCATGCACTCGGCTCACGAGGAGCCTGCACGTCCGTTTGAAGCGACCACGCCATGAAAAATCAGATGTATACCATTTTCTGCTCTCGCTTACTAGCTTTTGAAATGACGACAACAACAGCGACTCCAAACGAGATTCCGAAGCAAAAACGCCGTTTCTTTTTTTTTGTTGTTGTTGTTCGTAAAGGGACACATCAGGCTGATAGAAGTCCGACTGATCACAAACCTCAGCTGGGAGTTTCAGAGGAGGCTTTCCAGGCCTCCCCGCGTCCTCGCCTCCCTTATTTATCTTTTTGTTGTTCTCGTTTTCACCCAGCTGCTAGTGCTCGACTAGTTCAGAACAGCGCTCGGAGCGAGGTTGTTTTTTTTTTTTTCTTTTGTGTTGCATAATCAAGTTCAGCCCAGATCAGGAGCTGAAAAACAGCCCACTTAAGACATGCACACCGTGGGTTAGAGAGCAGGGTCATGGGGGTCAATTCTGCTCCGAACAGAAAAAAAAAAGGTTTTTGAAAAAATGTGCCAGTTAGAAGCTCAGCACGGAGGAAATATGAGCCGGGAAAGTCTACGAGAACGTGTGTTAATATTCACCGGAGGTTAGCTTCTAATTTAGCTTCTATCTAAACGAGTTGAGAGAATTGACCCCCACCCTGGTAGAAATGCTAGCGAGGAGAGAGCTTAGTTTCCCCATGGTTTAAACCCCAGGCACCACGGACCCTGACAGCCCGACACAGTGCCTGGTTTCTCCCAGAACCACCGACGGACGATCGGGGCGACTCGGACTTCCGGCGGCGGCCATGTTGGTTTGTTCAGACCAGCGCAGATGGCTTTTACGTCGTCGGGGGGGTTGAACGTGCTGCAAAGTCTCACAAATCTTGTAGGATTTTTGCTAAAGTTTCTCACTGTTGAGTTAGAGCGAGCAACAGGAACCCGATCTCGTCTTTAACTGGAGTTTCTCGTCTTTTATCGCCGAAAACTCCAGCAGAGTTTCTTGCTCTGAACGCTCACAATCTAAAATGCTGCAAAGACGAGGACAGAATTAGCCTTTAAAATGTGAAAACTTCAGCAAACAGCACTTTTTGTTTAAAAAAAACAAAAAAAACACATTTCGCAGCGTTAAAAGTCCCATGAAAGCTGTGAAGTCCGGCCGAACGTGGTCCGTCGGTGGTTCTGGTTTCGCCCTTACAGATTGACTTCAGTTATTAAGGCTCGACGGGCAAGAGGTAAAAGAACAACAAGTGCCCGGAACACACACTCGTAAAAATCTTAAATTCTGATTATGTGTTTTGTCTCAAAACATGCACACACACACTCACACACACTCACACACACACACGTGTACGACACACACCGATAACGCACACTCAGAAAAAGCTCCCCTATTCCCTGCGAGAGTTGTTTTTTTTTACTTGTATTCTTATTTGTGTCTCCTCCGTCTTTTTCACAGCCTCAGAAAACAACAAAAGGATCTGAAATAGTTTTTTTTTTTCCTCATATATCTTTTAAAGACCTCATTCTGTTTAGAACGCCAAAACCTGGCAAAGATTAAAAAAAAATAAAAAAAAAAAGACAAGACTGAAGGCCTTATGTCATAAAACAACAGCAACAACGACACGTAAAAAGCAAAATACTGTTATCGAGGAGGAATCAGGAGAGGTGTGTGCAGGGGCTGGGAGGGGAGAGAACACAACAATGTGATTGATACACAATTAAAATAAATGAATCTTTATAAAGTTCACAGTCTTGTAGCTCCCTGTACCAGGGGGGGAGGAGGAGGGGAGGGGAGGTCTGGGGTGAGGAGGTGATGGAGGTGATGGAGGGGGGAGGTGGGGGGAGGACTAAACAAACTACTGTTAGCTTCAGACAGGTTCACCAAAGAACAAATTCACACCTGACGTCACTTCAGCTGCATCAGAAACACACCGATATGCACAGTTTGGTCAATACTGAATCCAAATTGGTTGTTTTCCCCCAAAAACAACAAACCAGTACCAGAACCCTGAGGAACCCCACTGTTCTTTTAGCTCATTCCTGTTCGCTTCTTAAAAACTCTGGAGACAGTCCGACCAGTTAGCATTTATAAGCAATCATTTAACAAATATCTAACTGTGGTTGTACGTAGCTAAGATTTGAAGTGTGACTTCTCAGTTCATTCAGCATCCGTTTGCACAGATAACATGAATAATCTCCATTTGTGGAGGGAGAACAAACACAAATACACTGATACACATCGTACTGCTTATAAATGCTAATTACGAGGACGTAAAGTGAAATAATCCGCCAATTTTGGCAAAACAGATCCTCAAGTCGGTAAAAAAAAAGGGAACATAAACTACTTAAGTTCCTGGAAAGGTTCCTGGAAAGGTTCCTGGAAAACGGCCGTCTTTGGGAGTTTTTTCTCTCAAAAATCCATCAAGAAATTTTTGGAGTCGCATCACTTCCCAACTCTGGATATGTGCAGACTGTAAAATCAAGAAAGAAGCAGCTGAAGTGACGTCCGACTTAAGATCCGAGATTAAAAACAAAACACGCGTCATTCCTCTTTGCCTCCTCTTCTTCTCCGCTGGATGGATGGATGGATGCATGTGATGGATGGATGAACGTCCCTGCTGCTGGATGTCCTTTAGTCCATCCTTCTCCTTCTGAGGAGGCGACGTCTCGTGTGGAGGATGGCGGAGAGAGGACTGTTTTTTTTGGGGTGGACGGTGATTATGTGTAAAATCCTCCATGAAGCACAAACATTCCCGGGGAACCTGCGATTGCGAGGCGAGGAGGATGTTTCAGGGTTTGGGGCTTGTAATCCTGCAGGGGTGGGCAGCAGAGGTTCATGAGAGGCGACGGGGCGGAGGGGGGGGCTCTGGTACAAGATGTGCTGTGAGGGGAAATCAAAAGCAGGGGAGGTTTGAAGGGGAGGAGTTCACATCATGACGTGGCGGCGGCGGTGCAGGGAGAGGTGGTCGGACCGGGAGAAGGAGCGGTCGCACTCGGTGCAGCGGAAAGGTTTGATTCCTGTGTGCTTGCGGAAGTGTCGGGTCAGCTCGTCGGAGCGGGCGAAGCGCCAGGTGCAGCCTTCCCAGGTACAGTGGTAGGGCTTCTCTCCTGCAACCCAGACCAGGAGTTAGAATCAGAACCGGCCAGTTAGGTGAACGCATACCAGAGATTTGACTGTTTGGTGTTTTCTTGGCTCTCAAAGTAGTTACACGAAACAAAACGTGCAAAAAACAAGAGCAACAAAAGGAAAACGAGCGTTAAACCAGGACGTACGACTACAGATATGTGCAGAAGATGTTTAAAGTGAACCAGGAGTAAGTTGACGAAATCGCAATGGAACATAAAGCAGCATTTCTGGGATGAACAGTTACGTGATGCACACTCACTGGAGACTTCATTACACCTGTTCAGCTGCTCGTTAAATGTCTAATCAGCCAATCACATGGCAGCAACTTGCGGCATTTAGGCATGTAGACGCGGCCAAGGCGGCCTGCTGAGGTAGATGTTGGTGCCGAACGGCTGGTCTGACTATTTCAGAAGCTGCTGATCTCAATTCAGCCGACAAATCTGCAGCAACTGCGTGATGCTTTCATTTCAACCTGTGAGGAATGTGTCCCCTGGCACCTTGTTGAATCTATGTTAAGAAGAACTAAGGCCATTCTCAAGGCAACCCGGTACTAGCAAGGTGTAGGTACTGAAGTGGCCAATGAGTATGTAGAGTGGGTCAGGAGAGGAAAACCTGGCGAGGATGAGGGAAGGAAGGTTGAGACACCAGTGGAAACAAAAACAAACAGATGATTTATGGAAATAAACTCTCAAAGCCCGTGAAATCACTGCTACGCTGCTGCTCTCTTCTTCTACTGGGTTATTGGTGAATGTTGGCAGAAAACGATGAGTGTTTGTAACAACCAAACCCAACTTCATTCACTTTTCAAAAATCCAGAATGTCTGCACACCTTGACTGCAACACAGGTAGATTGTCTGCAGATGTTGGACCATTTTGTGATCTGCTACCTTGACGGTAGAGGTTTGGTTTAGCAACGGATTAGGTTGAGATGAGGAAAGCATCGAAAGCTGCTGTAGACGTTCATAAATACTGAGCCACCAGAGGGAATGGTGAAACCAACTTTAAACCTGCACAGAACTCAGGTCGGACAGACTTGGCTGCGTTTCGCTCAGCTCTCACCTGTGTGTATCCTCCGGTGGGCTTTGAGGTGGGAACTCTTGGTGTAAACTTTTTTACAGCCTTCATAGTCGCACATGTGGATCCGCCGCCTCTTGATGTCGGGTGAGTCTGGATCCACGGGCTCTAAGTCCATAACTGACCTGTGACGAAGAGACAAAGGAGTTAGTGACGTTCAGATTTAAGAAGAACACTGACTTTCCCAGAGATTGTCCTGTTTCCTCCAAAAACAACCCCCTTGACCTTTCTAGATACGCCATGTTTGGGGTCGAGCCAGGCCAATAATCAGTCAGTCCCTACCCCGTATGAATACTTCTGCATTCAGAAACCTTAAACAACCAAATCTAATTATTTACAACATACAGGGAGGTGTCCAACTAAAGGAACATCCATCATATAGTGTCATAATAAGGTGTTAGAACAGCTTCAGAGTGTCTCAACAAAACTCTCTGGGCACCACTGGACGGATGAATCACCATTTTTTCCAAATGTTTTTGGTGTTTTAACGACTGTCTATCTCCCATTGTTAGCATTCCATTTGGTTGAGATGTGGTGACTGGGAATGCCGTACATCTACGTCATTTTCTCCTGGATCACCACTACCATCACATGTTTAATCATATCATTCCCTCTAGAGCCTTGATTATACTCCATTATACTCCAAACCTGCGGACACCTCGTACACATTGTTGTTGTTATATTGTTTTTCCAAACTGCTTGGACTCAGTACGTCATATCTATGTATTCTGCACATTGCTAAATTCCGTAGATTCTCATGAATTTGGGGGAGAACACCTGCATTATCTCTCATGTACTCAGAAAGTATAACTCCGGCCTAAGGTGGGGAAAAAGAATCCAAACCAGCCACCCTATGTCCACACTGTAGGGATCAAGCATTTAGGCCATTTTCTTGGTTTATACCACAAATGAGGGGTTCAGAGCCAAAGCGGACCAGACCACAAAAAATCCAAAGTTGAGTTTGATGTTTTTTTGACAAGTGTTTATGGTTGACTAGTTCGAGGAAAAGTGGTCCAACCAACAGTCCACTGGTAATGTCACAATGCGACTTTGAAGTTTGGCCCATGATGGTTTTGGCATGAAAATTTAGTGACAAACTGGACCAAACCACAGGAGTTACTGACCGTTATATCGTGGACGCAGGTAGTTTGTGATTCAAGATGAAAGACAACACGACCTCAAGCTACGTGAAAACCCAACTTGTAGGTACGATAAGGTAAAATAAAAACTTAATTAACCACCACCAAATAAGCTTTTCTACCCCATGGTCTTTAAAAGTATCTCTAGTTCCTTATGATGACCCATGTGAACTCTTTAATGCTGTTTAATCTTTTTTTTTTTCTCAAAAAGTAGAAAATGTGGTATGGCCTGCTTTGGCACTCAGCAAAAGGAAAGGCAAAAATGAAAACTTAAATAAGTCATCACAAAGAAGCTGTTTCTATCTCTGGACAGTGTTGAAACATCTTTGGATATAATGACTCCTCCAACAACTAGGATTTTTTTTTTTTTAGCAATGCAAAATTTTTACCCCATTTTTCTTTAAAACTATTAAATGTGGTTTGGTCCACTTTGGCACTAACCCTCTCACATGCACTCACCTACTTGTGGAGAATATGGTGAGCAGTGACGATATCACTTCTCTCTACATCTCTGTTGTAGATCAGCGCTCATGTTTTTTCCACCACTGAACGCTCAGATGTGACGTCATCTTTGCAAAGCAGCATTTACACACTGCGACCCAACTATAACATCCCTCTCTACATATCTGTTGACTAACTGTTCTCGCTCTAGTCTGTGCACTACTGACCACAATTTCCAACCGTATTCAATGAAGTCTTTCCCATAGATTTCATGTTTTGTCACGTCAGTCACTGTTCCTGCTGAAGCCGGTCTTTGCGACTGAAGCTCCTGCCATCTGTGCCTCAACGATGAACCCAATGAAGATCTTTTCCCATCTCAATACAATATCAGAACCAGATGGACCTGCTCACACAGGTTTTTCCTTTAATTTGTCACCTGTCTGTTTATGATATTTATCAAATTTTTGCAACTGTAAAATCAGAATTTGGAATTTTTCAAGAAAAATTCTGCATAAATATATAAAAAACATAGAAAAGCCTATTAGGTAATTGCTCACAACTATCTATGTTTAAGCTGATTTTGTTGACCTATTTGTAAATGTGGCATCAGTTTGTTATTACTGTTGTCATTTGACCTCCATACTACTGTTGGTCTTGAGTCAACGAATCTGAATCAGCTGTCGGACCTGCAGCACCGTCACATTCGTACATCCGTAGAGTGAAACAGTCCGTTGATTGGTGCACGACGTGAAACTATTCCACACGTTTCTATGGAGAAATTATGTGATTTTTTTTCTCTCATCCGTTTCAGGTGAATTCGGTGGCGATCTTGGGCCACCAGGGGGCGTCAGAAAGTCACACAGTGTTCGACACAGCTGCACAACAGCTTCCATTTCACCACCGCTCTCCCCCTCTCCCTCTCATATCTTCTCCCCCCTCCAGTTCTTCTATTCAGTTCTTTCCTCACACAGAACCGCTCTTTTCTCCCTGCATGTTGCTCTGTTTCTTAGCCTCCCCTTAAATGATCACTCAGTTTGGAGGGCTTGAGTTGTCTTGACCTGTCACGTTAATATTTCACACATTTGTTTACATGTGCGTTTGATAATCACACTGCAAAGAAAGTTGATTTGCCAAACGCACCAATCTCCCCACAGCCATTTTACAAGGAGGTGTGACGGCGAGCTGCATTACGTAACCTTGTTTACACCCCAGTTCTGGGACAGCCCTGCCCAGCAACACACACACACACACANGACCCTAGTGAGGATTAAGGTGTAGAGATGATGGATGGATGGATAACAAGCTGAACCCAGTCAGAGGAATTAGCTGTTCCTCTTTCATCAAATGTATTTTTTATCAATTTAATGACTGCCAGCATAAACACAAGTTTTTTAAGTTGTTCCAACTAGTTTTTCCAGGATTTTTTCTGTTTCATGTGCTTAATTACTACAATCATGACCACAAGTTTGAAAATTTGAGAACATTTTATAAAAATTGACATGTTCTGCAGCAATTTGTGACTTTTTGTTCATGGAGTAGCTTTTTAAAAAAAATAATAGTAATCCAACAACAAAATCATGGTTCAGTTTTAATTCAACTAATACAGAACATTGAGTTTAAATATCGTATAATATTAAGTTGATGCAACGTTTTGTTTTTGAGTTGAGACAACTTCTCAATGGAATTATGTTCAACCAACAAACTAAAGTGAGTTCATGGAATTAGCTTTATGATTAGTAGCATAAACACATTTTTAATCTGTTCCAACTTGTTTTTCCACATTATTTAGAAGATGTTTTTCTTAATTATCACAATCATGATCACAACTTTTTAAGTTCACAAACTTGTTTTGTTTTTTTAAATCTTTTTTCTCCAGTTAGATTCAATGCTGCATTTTTAGCTTTTTTGTGATTTTGTTAATGTACTAACAGAAAAATTGCGTGAAAGTAGAAAAATTCAGTTATCAAGCCAAATTTTATTCAGTTGTTTTAATAAAGTTTGAGTTTGAATTACACACAATGTTAAGTTAATGCAACATTGTCATGTCAACCGAACGCATCCAAAATATTGTTTGCGACGTAAAAGGTTGGTCTGAATCAGGAAATCACGAGAATGTATTTTTGCATTTAATTCAGTGGTAGGAAGACGTCCCCTGAATTACTTTTTGGAGCAGTGGTGCTTGTTTCAGTCATTTTGTGCAAATATATTCTGGAATATTTGAACGATGGCATCATTATTTGAGCTCCTCTGTGGTTCTGAATTATGTGTTTGATCTGCTGACCGACCCGTCTTAGAACTCTGCAGCTGAATTCATCTCCAACATGTGGTTCTGAAATGCATTTTGGTTCCCAGTTGCATGTTTTGTGTGAATAAAACACCAACTGATCAGCTGTTTTAGCAGCATGGATATGATATGATATGAAAGGTTTTCACACGCTAAGCTATGACACACCATAATATTTAGAAGTCAAGTCATAAATCTCGTCCCTGTCAAACTGCACCACTGTTGAGTCTCAGCCTTAATAAAACTATTCAGCAATGAATGACTTGTTTCAGTGGAAGCCAACAAACATCACTTGACATGCTTTTGGACCAAATTCCTTCAGTTGCTTCATCGGGCAACTGCAAGAGTTTTTCTTGGATCGTGTGCAGAGTCGCTTAAAACAAACTGGAACGAGATCACAGCTGTTTCAGTCAAAGTGCATTTAAGGTGAAGATCCTCTTCGACTGCAGGACTCCACGTGACGTTTGTCAACGTGGCCGGACCGGTGTCGCCGCATGTAGGCGTTGAGTCGAGCGCTCGTATCTCCCTCATCTCCCTGCAGTTAAAGGCTTTACGTCGGGCCGAGCCCAGATGACATTCGCAGGAGATGGAAGAAGGAAAGCCAGCCAACAAAGCTGTCAAAACAACCCACAGCGCCTGCAGACTGTGACTTGTCACTGAGACACGCAGGGATCAGCTGCATTGTTCGCCCGGATCTACGGTTTTCGTCGAAGAGCTGCTTCGACAAGATCCACCGTCTCCACAAAGTGTGTTTGAAAACAACCTGCTGCACAGAAGGACAGTCGTGGCAGCTCCGTGTCATGTTATAGCTGCACAGTCAGACACGTTTATGCTCCCAAACTGTCCACGAATGCAGGGTCTGTTTGTTTTTTTTGCAATCAGTTAGGATAGATATGATGCTGCTGGGTGGAAAGTGAGTTTCTACAAAAATAAAATTGAAAAACCGAGGCGAGAAAATGAAATATTCTTGAGGAGAAACCAGGAAGAACAAAATGACTCGTCTACTCTGTTACTGCGATGTCTTGGTAAAAGGGAGTTTGAACAGGATGTCAGTGTGAAAGTGAGCTTAAACATGCACAGACATACACCAGTTCACTATCAGTCCCTCCATCTGCAGCCACAGTGGATGTGTGAGCTGATCAACGCCCAAAGCATTGACAGCACCAGTCTGACGACGTGATTCGATGGTTTTATTAGCGAATAGCTGCTACATCTGACTTTAGATCATATGTGTAGTAAGGGATAAATCAAAGTCTGGCAACTAAATCGTTACCAAACAACTTCTTCACCAATATGTTTGTAAAGGTGTAATAACATGCCTTAAAATGTTGAAGTTCAACTCTGGTGGGAAACCCTGAAAAACACCTGCTCAAGTTAGGGTACCGATAAATGATTGATGAAAAAATATCGGGCCTTAAGTAACTTATGAGCGGTCAAATCAGGGTTTGTTCATGATTCTGAGTTGACTGTTAGCATTTATATTTCACCACAAACACTTCTTTGTTGAAAAAGACCACACTGGAGGCAACAGTGC
>NW_007577875.1:449302-457460 GCF_000690725.1 Stegastes partitus | reverse complement strand
ACACACACATGGACACAAATAATCTTCCACACACGTAAAAACACACATATCCACAAACACAATAGTTCACTTTGACACTATTAAACGCTCTCTTTCTGTGACACACACACATGGACACACACACTCTCTCTCTCCCACACACACACACACACACACAGAAGCACACACCAGCTTACAGCACTAAGCTAACCGTCAGCGTCCACACCCTGAATTTCAGTTACAGTCAGGCAGCCTCGCCCACTGGGTGTGTCAGGAGCTCTGATTTACCAATAAAGACACTGGACACTAACTCACAGACACACACAGACACACAACACATACGCACCGCACTTCTTCAGTGGCACACTAACCTCAACTCTGCAGCCTCACAAAAGCAGCAATCTATCTACCAAATGTCCTCATGTGTGCATGCTGTGTGCATGCAAACACACACATCCAACACGCATGTGCATGTTCGTGTTCCTGCGCTACAGCCGGGCGTCTCCAGCGCGCTCGGCTGTACGGAGGGTTATATAAGGTTATATAAGCATCCAGTCATGGCAGCGCTGCAGTAATGTAATTAGTCAGGAGCCTGCAGGCGAGGGAGGTGACCCACACAAAGACCGAATTCCCCAGAAACCCTGCTGTGCATTAGCGTCTCTCTTGTCTGCCCTGCTGACTTGTATTATGGACAGTCACTTGACATCATGGCTGGATTTCGGTGCTTATGTCTTGTGTATTCCTGCAACACGATGGAGGTCCAGAAGGAAAGTGGGATTTTTCCTGCTGCAGTACTGCAACTGGCCACTAGGACAGCGAGGTTTATGCATCACTTTAACGCTGCCTGTTCATCGTCCACATAAGCAGCTCTACAGTGCATGTGTTGTGTTTTGAGACACATTTCCTGCTCCTCGTTTGCATGAAGTTAAGGTCTCGTCTACTTTATGCAAATCAGGAGCCTCTATGTCTCCAGAAAACAAAACTTTCAAACTAGCTGTTGTCGATCTATAAATAAAGACACGTTCAGCAGCTTGTTTCTTGCCGCAATTGTTTCCACAAACACATTTCAGTGAACAGAAGTGATGCCATGTTGGTGCTCTTTGAAACGCAGGGACAGAGGCCACAAGTAAAGCATTCGTCCATTCACATGGAGCCAATGTTTGGTTGCAGGATGGTGAATCCTGGGTGGTTTTCCAGTCAAAGAACACCTGAGAACCATCTGTATAGCACTGCGTAGTTGTACGTCCATTGAGAGTCCAACGCCGGTGTCTAAAAACATCCCTGTGCCAAACCATATCCAGCTCTGACTTTGGTGTTTTTAGAGGCCTCTTCATGCATTCGTGCTTGCAGGCATCTACAGGTTTCTGCGTGATGTAACTTTCATCATCTACAACGTTCATGGGAGTCCACGAAGGCTGTGTGGATCCAGAATTTAAGACCACATGATGTACAAGTTCAGTTTAATAGGAACATAGAAACATAGAATCATGTAAGCCGATGATGGTAGTTAATCAGTGGGATGAAAATCCACGCATGAACTGTCCAACGTGGCTTTGATCAGAGTGTTTTTACACCATTTCGCTTCTCAGACGACATTGTGCGACACCAGGATGTTCAGTTCATGAGACAAGCTGAACTTAGTCCGCATGAGGTTTAGAAACATGACTTGCAGCTTCTCTGCATTAGAGGAAAATCAAGTGACTACGATACATTGGTGGCGTCACACATCTGTCCTGTTCTTGACACCATCTCTGTTTGACAGCTGCTCGTTTTCTTCTTCTACAATGCGGTCGAACAAATCAGTCAGAAAAAACGTTCCACGACGCCAGAAAACAAAACGAATGGCGGTTTCGAGGAGGAGGCTGTCAAAGGAGATTTTCCATTTTTATAATTCATCAATAAAAGCGTTGAAGCTTGGACTGTGAAGGTGCTTTGAGGCGTTTCATTCAGATGATGCCCATCAATGGGAGGCATGTACAAACAGAGTCAGTTCTTAATTCTCCAGATATCCTGCGCTTTGTCCGCTGACTGTGCGATGGAGCGGGAGGGGCTGCAGGCTGCTACTTGGTGTTGGACACACCTCGGGAATAACTGTGCTACAGGTGAAGCTGTTGCTATAGTTTGCTGTGAAAAGAGCAAAGTAATAGAAACATCTAGAGGAGCTTTGGGTGTTTTTCAGTGTTTTATGTGAGAGGCATCTGTACCATGAATGGAACCAAATGTTTGTGTGTTGAAAGTCTGTATTCAGACTTTGATTTGGCCTTTAGACCAGATTACATGTTGGCTAAAACATGTTCTATCCTCAACTTAGTCTTGAACCTGAGAACTTTCTTAGCGGACTGATGGAGGCCCGTAAGCTGCTGCTGCTTTGCTAACAAGCTGCTCACGATGCTACACCCTGTATTCAGCTTTAAACCTCCAGGAAATGCAACGTTTCTGATCCAGTCCTGCACATGTTTTACTATTTTTTTTCCCTTCCCAATAATGTTTCATTCCTGGATATGTTTGTTGTACGGACTCACCCTGCGTCGAGGCTCTGGGCGCTGAGGGAGGCCGATCCGGACTCGGTGCCGCTCTCTGCATCGCTGTCACTCTGATACTCCACCGGAGACGTCGAACCTGGTTTGATACGAACTGCAGGGAGGAAAGGAACGAGAGAAGATGGACAGAAAGAGGGAATGGAGGGGCAGAAATCAGGAACAGCGATGGAGTGAGATGGGGAAGAAATTGAGGAAAAAAAGAAGGTAAAGAGGGGTGGAAAGAGAACAGCAGGGGGTTAGTCCAGCAACGCAACAAGACAAAGCTTTGCTCTCAGTGTGCGTCAGTGGAGTTAGGTGTGGTCCGCACTTTATAACGGATCGAACTCGCGGCCAAACCAAACGCTGGATTTCTCCGCCTTTTGTTTCTCAGAATTTTCCAAACACGTTTTTTGTCTTCCAGTCTTTGTTTCGTTCCCCTTTTCCTTCCGTTTCAACAACCTTTCACAATGTCAGAGCAGGACGACGACGACGACGACGCGAACAGATGTTAATGAAAACTATTCTGAACTCACAGACGACGCTAATTAGCAATTAAGCGAAAGACAAACCTCTGGAGGCCACCGGAAAAGCTCCGCTGGTCGTCCTCGAGGTTTGGCAAGCTGTTTGAAATTCTTACAAGTTCTTACTTTTCGAGGAGGAAGGAGGATATTTGTTTTTATTGTGGCGCCGCTGCTTCTGAATACCTGACAGCGGAGAAATAAGGCTCGCGAGACAGTTTTTGCAGCTTGCCTCCGAAATGGAAGTTGAAATCACAAAAACGCATGTGACAGAAGATGCTCGTGCTGATAAAGTCACTGGAGTTCTGCAGCTCAGGAGATTATTTCTGTGTCTTTCAGCTGATTCTTTTGGTTACTTAAAATCCTAAAAACGCATCTAGGTGCATCCGAATTACATATTAGGAAGTTTTCCCATAAAAATAATCCCGTCCTGCCTTAACAGAACTTAGATCTAACTCACCGATGACTCTTCTTAAACACTGTAAAGCTACGAGACGCTCGATAGTTGTAACGCTGGAATAATTCAGATGTTCTAAAGAAAACCTATGCTGGAGTTCAGTTATTATGAACAAGCTTTAGTCAATCACAACAGTGGTTAATCTATATTTAATTAATTCATCGTACTACAGAGCGGGCTGGATGAGTTTGGTTTGGATTTATCTCTGCAGTACAACGAAAGGTGACATCGTTCTCGATAACGGCGCTGAAAATCCTTAAACTACCTTATCTACACTGCCTTGCTAATGTTGTTTCTATCGATATCAGTCGTCAGCTAATCTGTTCCTGTGTATCAGTCTCTGTTTCTCTTCCGTCTCGTTGTTTTTATTCCAAAACTCCCAGTTTGACAACATCAGAAACGGCGGCAAGCAAACGCTGACAACACGACACCAGCAAACAAAAGGACAGTTCTGGTATCGCGCTCTGATGATTAATTATTTGGTCTGAACACATAGCGGCTAAAAACTAAAGTCCTCCTCTTCCTCCTCCTCCTCCTCCTCCTCCTCCTCCTCCTCCGACTGCAGGAATGTGGCAGCCATACTGCTCAAAGTCCACCGAGAGGAGAGGAGAGGAGGGGTGGGGTGGCCGAAGGGTGACGCAAGGAATTTGGGTGGAGTGCGAATATATCTGTGTGTGTGTGTGTGTTGGTGTGTGTTGGTGTGTGTTGGTGTGGGGAGGGTCACACACTCAACCAGAAGAAGTGGTGCTCTTTGTCTCTGGAGACAATTAAGCCGTCCCCCCCCCACATCTCCGCCGTCGCAGCCTTTTCAAAGGCAAAACGACCCATCTCCTCTCCTCTCCTTTCCGACCCTCCTCCTCCTCCTCATCCTTCCTCACCCTTGCAGCAGACTCGACCTCCCCCTCCTCCCAACCTCCACCTCCTCCACTCCCTGCTCTCTCTACCTTTTCCAGCACCTCCTTCCTCTTTTTTTTCCCCCCCTCCCACACAACAACAGCGAACGTCAGCCGCCCTCCGGCTCGGTCGCTTTTGCAGGTACAGGAGGGAGAAAAAAAAAAAATCTCAAGTTGCGTCTTTTTCCTCTCGCTCGGTTCCCTTGTCTCGCTCACATCTTCGCTCTTTGTTTTTGGCGGTTGTACGGCGGCGGTACGCTGTGAAATGTAGACAGAAGCAGCTCCTTCAGTATCCAACTGGTCCGACTCACCAGACTGATGAGAGCCGATTACACGAACAGAACCGAACGATCTGCAAACCCGAAGCTGAAACCATGACCCATCTGGCATCAAGGATATTAATGATCTGTGTAAAATTCACCGACACCAGCTTTAAACTCGAGTTTCTTACAACTTGTACTTTCCTGGTTTTGACATCGTTCACATCAGCAAAAACGACTGAAAAGGACTCAGACGGCACAAAAAACCCACAATCACACAGAAAAACAGAGAAAAGAAGGCAAACTGTTGAATGTTAGACAAACTTTCCTTACAAACCTCCATCACACGTAAACATCACGGTTTAATTTTAAACCACCGTCCTACAAAGTGAAGGTTTGCTCCCAACACTTCCTGTTTCATACACTTCTTTACAGCCTCTCTAAACATCCGACTGCTCTGTTCCTTTGCTCGATTGACTTCTTGTTAACGTGCCAAACAGTGAATAACGATCAAATCCACAAAAACAAAGCCCAATTTGTAATCAAGCCTTAAAGAGCAGCTGAAAGTCTTCCTTCTGCAGACCCCCGGCATTGATGTAAACGTCCAGGGGGAGTCTCAACACACTCCCACATCGCTGACATCGGGTACAACACTGTGAAACAAGCTCCTTTTCAAAGCCACCCTTCGATAGCAGAGATTAGCGTTACCACTCGCTGACATCTGCAGCCAATGAAGTGAGCAAAGTCTGCAAAGGCGGCAACGGAATCCCCGTTAAACGGCATCAATACTTGCTTAATGTGGTGCAATTCAGACACAGAACGCGGTGTCGGGCGGAATCCTTTAAACCCGAACAGACAGGCCATCGGTTACGGAGAGAGAGGCGGCTTGTTGGGGCAGGCAGAGCGACGGGGGTTGACGGGGGAAAAAAAAATCTGCGATGACTTATAAGTTACACCTACGAATGCTGCAACATTTTCCAGGAGGTTCAGGTTGACGGGATCGTTAAAGCACAAAGGATGCGAAGATCAGGAAGACGGCAAAACCGCAGATGCCCAAAAATGACTCTCAGGATGTTTACTGGATTCTGTACCGTTGGATCTAAATCATGTCAGGAGTCCACCCTGAACAGGTCGCCAGCTACTGACAATCGAGAACCACCAATTAACCTAACATGCACGACTTCTGGACGTCTGGGAGGAAGAAGCTCCACACAAGCCCAAGGACAACATGAAAAGTCCACACAGAAAGCCGCCAGCAGATTCGAACCCTTCTAACCGCCGCACCACCGCGCCATCCCAGATTTGCAAACTGATTTCAATAAACTGTGCCTCAAACCTTTTATATCACTGTAGGTTCATATTTCAGACCTCTGTAGAAACAGCACGACCACGACTAGAAGGAGGCAGACCTTGACAAATTTCTTTTCAAATTAAACTAAAAAGAAGAACTGGAATCAGCATGTGCAGCATTTTTCCAAAAGCTCTCAGGTGTTACTAGGTTAAAAAAAACAACAAGTGTGACTCTACGTACTATAGATATTTTACTCCTTCTCTGCATAAACACTGCCTGCAGTTCAGTCGAAAACTAATTGTTGTCATGCGAGTATTTGTCACAGCTGAGCCGCTGAAGGCTTTCCTGTTGCACCGGCGAACACAGAATTTTTTGGTTTTTACAGAATCTGGGAAAAGCAATGGGTTGATTTTTGACAAATTTTTAAACGAGACATGTGGAATAAACGGAATTAAACGTTACAGATGATCAATTCACAGTTAATTCTGTTTTTTTACAGTTTCTGGCTGAAACAAATGTGGGAACTGTTCCAGGTTTTAAGGGTTAAAGGTTAGTATTGTGCAGGTTGGCACAAACACCTGTGTCATCACGTGTGTGATATTTACTACTTTAATATGACGTGATTGCATGCCGTGCAACGTAAACGATGTTCTTCCTAAAGTCCTACATATAAACGTTGTTGTTCTAACGCTCGCAAACCTCCTGTCACGAGTTTGTTGAGCTGCAAGCTGCGAAGTGAAGGAAAGCAGAAGAGACAGTTTGAGACAAAGTGGAAAATGTAAATTATGACACGACGACTCCTGGCATGTACCGAGCATCGCAGACTGAGGTCAAACAGTCCGAGAGCATCCTCGGGCCAGTTTCTTTTTTCTTTTTTTTTGTGCAGCTTCCTCCCCTCGCTGCACATTCCCGAGCCGGTTCAGAAACCTCGCCGACTTCACCGAGCGACTTCGCCGCCGTTTGTCAAAGGGGCGGAGGCCCGCTTCGCCAGCCTGCCTGAGCAAATGTCGAGCTTCCCTCCGTGTTTGCTCAGGGATGGAGTGCGCCTCCTTCGGCTTCTTCATTAGCCGTTGTTCAGCGTGAATCACTCGGAGTGGTTTCTGACTAACAGCTGGACAAATTGAACTTTCGAGGGAGGCTTGATAGAAAGATTAAACTACTAAACTCTCTGCGGCTCCGACGATTATTTCCACACGCTGGTTAATCTCAGGTCGTGCACGTACGAGGTAGAAAAAAAAAATCAGCAGCAGTCGGAAAAAGCACCCTGTACGTTCCTATTTTAATTTGCTATAAATTCCACAGAATCTACAACACGTGCAGCGTTTCTTTCCACAAGTTTCCTCATCTGAGCGGGACCATCAATCACCCGGCGCATATGGAGAGCTTCCAGAAACGACAAAGACAGGCAGGCGGACAGACGGCAAGTCTAACATACCACTAACCACAAACACACAGCAGCTCCCTCGGGAGTCGCTGGAAGTCCTCCGAGAGCGAGATCTCCCCGCGAACGACAGCGTGAGCGACGGCGACAGAAGCATGAAAGAAGAACCGCAGGTGTGACAGAGGAAGATGGAGGGAGGGGAGAAAGACGGGAGGCCTGGTAATCTAACAACCATCTCAAACTGCTGATCTTTTTTTTTGTTTTTTTGTTTCCCCCCAACTGAAGCGTTTTACACAACCGTCCCTCGTGTCGTCTCAACGTCCTGTTTCAACATTAAAAAAAGGAAGAAAGACGGTTTCATCTGCGGCTTCAAACACCTTCCTACCTGGTGTTTAACCCGCCGAAGAACCTCAAGCTTTCCCGTCTCGTTTTAACTCGCTGTGGGCTCGTTTTTAATGCACCTGTATAGAAACTAGCAGTAGAGAGAAGTCACACATTTCTCCTGTGCAGTAAAACACAGTAAGAATGTCATTAATCAGAGCGCTCACAGGTGTTAGCACCACCGGGAAAATCAGTCTACATACTTTAGATGTTTTACCATCTACTGGGTAAACAAGCTCGACCGAATTGTCAGGGATTTCTTGAAATTTTAAAACCTATTTTGATATTATTGTAAATAAATTATGGAGCTTGTTTGAATAATATTTGATATATTATTACTAAATTGGCTATGACATCTTAAATCAATTGATTCTTCTGCTCACCCATCTCTGGTTTACTTACAACTTTAAAAAAAAAAATAATCAAAACTATAGATTTATAAAATGAAGTTCTAGCCTCATATCTAATTCAATTTTTCA
>NW_007577875.1:445710-447868 GCF_000690725.1 Stegastes partitus | reverse complement strand
GTCTTTGAGTGAAAACAGCATCTAAATCCAAACTGCGCCATCAGCAGCTTGTGGTGATGGTAGTAATCACACTAGCAGACTGCGTATTATCATATGATGGCTGTGAAAACACATCAGTGACACGTGACAGGTAACATGTTAAACAAGATGACATCCTGGAGTCAGAGTTTCCGTTGTGTTGGTTCACTTGTTTGTTCACCTCAAGAGTCCACCTCCTCCAGGTTCTGTGTTTTTTCTAAATACTACCCTAAACAGCTGGAAGCGTGGGTCACGGAGGAGCACGTGTCATCATTCGACAGGGCGGCGTGGCCGGTTCAGGGAGCTCGTCTGAAAATAGCACGGCGGCCCGTTCTGTCACAGTACACCCAGCGCCGCGCTGCACTTCAGCATGCAATGTCAAGCCCCGTCGCTGAAAGGAGACGTCAGGTTTCTGTGCAACAACAGGGGAAACTGTCACCGGCGACGGAACCAATCGACTGAGCTGCACGGGCTGTCGGGTGAGGTCAGCCGGTACCGAGTGGTTGGAGCCAATTAACCCGTCTTCCCAAACAATTAATCACCATCGATTCCCAAGAAAGCATTCAGCAAATAGTTATTCTGGTGCATTTTCCAGCTAAAGTAGAACCAAAATAGGAGCTTCTCAGCCCGAGTAGCTGATATTAGCGCTCTGATGTGTAGAATCGCCTGTTTCCGCCACTGACAGATGATTTTTCTGACACTTTTTGTACTTTTAAATCAACCCGTTACCCAGTGTACACCTGTGTTTGCCTCATATGTTTGTCCGCTTTGCCTATACATGAAGACACAGCAGTGTTGAAATGCCCCTTTGCACAATAAAAAGGCTGCAAATGAAGCACATTAAGGGAGGAGCGTACCAGTTTTACATATCAGATTCCAGCATTCTGCACACAGTTGTACACATGGTCTGATAAACTGCGTCAGTTGGGCCTGAAGACGACAACGAGGTCCAGACTAAGCGGTGCAAACGTGGCTTATTGTTTTTATTATGATAGTGTCACAGTACACACCAGGGGTCGGCAGCCTTCAGCACTCAGAGAGCCATTTGGACCCGTTTCCCACAGAACAGAAAACACCAGGAGCCACAAAACCCCACTGACATCTAAAATCAAGATAACACTGCATACATCGTTTTAAGCTTTATGCTATGTATAGAAAACTACAGTGTGTTGCATTCATGAAATCAATGAACTGCTGCAGAGAAAACTACATTTTATTTCTGCAACAAGCTGGATTGAAGGTTACTTTCAAATAAAACGCTCAATGCCTATTTGAATTCTCCTTCTATTTATGAAATAAGAAGCCGATCTTAAATTATCTCCCTGGAGCAAAGTAAAGCTGCCGTCTGGTTGTCCTGCTGCCTGCAGCTGGACTGCTGACCAGACTGCTGACCGCCTGTGAGCACTTCGGGACGGGACGAGCTCCCGGCGGCACCACTGCTCGCTGAGGACAGAAACGGCTCAACGATGCGTGGTTTCACGTCAGAGTCTCCGTAACACCAGAAAGAGCTGCTAGATTTGTCGCTAGTCGCTTTTGACAAAAAAAAAAAAGTCACCAGCTGTAGTGAGAACGTCACCAAGTTAGCAACACTGCGCGTGCCGGCAGGTGTGACGCATCATTTGAGCGACAAAAAAATTTAATGCATTTTATTTTAATGCTACAAGCACACAAAAATCTTCAAATTTAGAATTACATTTTAGAAACTAACAGGCGAAAATAAAATACACTGACCCGATCCTTCCGAGCGTCCGTCGCTGCCTATGAGCGGCACCGTGATGGCCGCCGTGGCGACGCCGTCGGTGGGCATGGTGGTGTAGACGACGGGCAGCGACTGCACCACCACGGGGATGGTCTGCAGCTGGCCCACCTTGCTGGGCATGCTGACCGACGGGATCGTGTGGATGACGTGGAGAATCTGCTGGCCTCCGGCGCCCTGCGTGGCCAAGATGGAGCCCGGAGAGAGGACCTGGACGGGGAGAGGAGGAAGTGATCATGCTGCTGGAAACTTGCTTTCATAAATCGGTCACAGGAAACTCTGAAGATCCTCAAAGAACCCTGCTTTCTGGAGGAACCTTTACCAGAGAGAAGAGGTTGCTGAAGGAACCTCTAATGTCTCAAGTAAGGATTAAACAACTCGGAG
>NW_007577875.1:441806-445160 GCF_000690725.1 Stegastes partitus | reverse complement strand
CTTTTGCTTGACCATCTCTGATTTATTTATTTTTTTAATCCTAAACCAGGAATATTTAAAATTAGATCCATGAAAGTCCAGCCTGAAATATCAAACACTTTACAAGATGAATTTTTTTTTTTTTTTTAATTGCCCGTCGACCCACTTTCGGCACGTTTTTTTCCCCTGACATTGAAATTTGAGGCTGTTTGAACGACAACATCTCAGGAACTATTAACAATAAAAGCCTGACATTTTCACTGTTACCTCTCATCACATCATCGATTCAGAATCTGCGATATCAGAAAGGTAGATCAGGTCGTCTCTGAATATGGCTGAGTTAAAATATTTAAACCTGTCATGAAAAATCATATCTTTGAGCTCATAATAACAAGATAATTGATACCGCAGAAGTCAACTGGTGATGGTTTTACGAGCCACATGTAGCTGCATGCCACAGTAAAAGAATGAGAAAAAAGAAAAAAGTTTTAACTCTCATAAATGACTGAGCAGCTATGACACGTTGGACCACAAAAACTAAAGTACTGGTAGATAATCTGATCCAAACAATGAACCCCAAATCTAAAAAAAAAACCTAAAAAACAATCGTTATTAAGCTCCTGATATACTGTGATTCAAACAGAGCCTCAGATTTCGATGCATGGTCAAGAGTTTTAAACGGATCTTCAGGAAGTATTTGACAAATCAAGTTACATCTTTATAAATATCTATATTTTATGCAACAAAGATTTCGAGCGACTCAGAGGTGGTCGTGCAGAAATTTGAAAACGAGTCACCCACAATGTTGTTTTTAACCCCACAAAACGTCCTTAAAGAACCTTCCTGAGGGTTTGGAACTCTAAAGGTTCCTCCCCAGTGTCAGCTGTGAGGAACCCCACATTCCTCGAGGATCTTCTGTCTCTGGGAGCGACTGAGTTCAGTCGGCGGGGGTTTCTAGTTACCATGGAGCCGATGGACTGTACGGTGGAGGGCACCGGCGTGGCCGACAGGCTGGGCTGGGTCACGGCGCTGCTGGGCGCCGGGTTCACCGTGGTGCTCGTCGTGCAGGCCGAGCGGGGCTTGTTGAGCGACAGGTCGACGGGTTCGGTCTGGTCTTCTGCGGGGGTCGACTGAGGCGAACACGGCTCCGTCTTGCACTCCGTCTTCACCTTCAGGTCTGTCGGCTGCGAGCAGTCATCACCTGCATCGGCCTGCTGGAAGGAACGATGGAGAAAAGAGACGATTAGAATGGACTTCTTTAACTCTAAGACATGACAGTTAGACGGTGAAGGCGGTTTCAGAAGTTATGATGCGAGAAATCTTTTTTTTTTTTTAAAGTCTTTTGGTTCTAGAAGAATTTTAAAAACTTGAAATCATCACGTACAACATTTTTCCAAGTTCCACTGAGTGTAAGCAATACTGGAAAAACAACAGTGACTCCACATACGACAGATAGTTTGGTCCTTAAACAGCCTGCAGTTCATCCAAATGTCCCTGAATGTTTTGTCATGTGACCGTAATAACGGCTTCACAGTAGCGCTGAAGGGAACAGAACTTTTATTTTATTTTATTTTTTTTACAGAACCTGGTTACTGCAATGGTTTTTTTTTCTATTTAAAAAAAAAGAAAAAAAAAAAGACGTAAAATACTGTGATTTTGATAAAATATCACTTTTTAAAAATTTCCAGACAGAACAGTGCCACACACGAGTAGTTCAGGGAACCCCAGAAAGTTGTTTGATTCCTTGTTTTTATAGTTGTTTGAGTTTAAATGGTGTAACTTTAGGACTTAAAACCATTTTTTTTTTAACCTTTGAACCTTGGTTTAGTCCATATTTTACCCACCTACTGCCACTGATTTCGCACCTCAGCTTGTAATCACACAACTTCAGTAAAAAGCAACTTGATTTCTCTTGTTGGTGCTGAAAAGAGAGTCCACTTGCTTTTTACCGAATTACCTGGATGACTGAGAAACTACACAACTGAGCTTCCATACTCGACACAATAGCCCGACAGGAAAGCAAGTTTTATCTACAGACTAGTGTATGAATTAGACTCATGTAACTGCAATGAAGTGGAACATGCCCCCCGAATACTCATCCATGCTGCTTTATTGGTTTAAAAGCCAGAAGGAGCTAAACAATCCACTATTTTGGGTTCGATTTCACTCATTTTCTTCTGTATTGCTGAAGCTGAGGCGAGTCTCTGGACGTAACGTGGTCACGGCAGCAGACATCACGACTGCACAGATTGTATTCATGTGTACGAAGGTGCATAACAGCAGGACGTTATTCCAGATTGTCAAAGCTACAGAGGCAAAAGATCCATGAAATTTCTGCACATTTAGTGTTTCTCTTCCATCCAAGAAGCTCCGTCGGCGTCTGAAGCTGCACATTGAGTATAAATAACAAAAGAGTAAATCAAGAACTTTAAATTAAAGACGCTGACAACAACCTTTGGGGTGAAACATTCAATGTCAACTGAAAAATCTGCTACTTCCTCCATAACAAAGCATACTGAGGCTTATGGGTAATGTAGTGTTTAAACAAAACTTCAATTCAAACTGCAGCATTGTTTTTAAGGCGTCTTTCTCTGCTGATGGGGATATTGTCGAAGCTAAAACACCGTCCAGTCACGACCTCCTCGATCGATAAAGCGTGGAAATGTTTGGCTCAAGTTCGCTTCCTGCCAGATAAATGCTTTGGCACAACCTGCGTCAGGATTCTTTCGTGCTACGCCCCGGTTTTTTCTCGGCCTCCTCCGAGTAACGGAGCAGCAGCCACCCGGGGCTCAGCTGCCATGAAGCTCCACAGCGCCGGGAACAATGGCTGCTGTGTGGTACACTGTTGGGGGGGTGGAGGAGGAGGAGGTGGTGGTGGTGGTGGTGGTGGGGGAGAAAGCCAGGGAGAGAGACTGGTACTGACTGAGAGAGAGAGTTTAGAAAAAAAGAGGAAGAGTGAAAGAGAGACAGCGGCAGCAGAGAGCCTCCAGTCCAGGACTTGGCCTCCGTCCAGCTGAGCAGAGTTTGGCTCTGGGTGAGGAGCAGAGGGTGGAGGCTGCTACGCCCTTTTATCGGGTCACACAGTTCAGCTGCAGGCTGGGCTGCGTGACGGTGGAAGAGCACGCAAATATCAACCGTTTGCATGTTTTACTGCATCACGGGTCGCGATTTTGTTGATTTTTTTTTGGTTTTTGACATTCCAGTCGGTCGGTGTCCCCCCGTCGGTCTGCAGAGAGGCTCCGAGTTAGCGCATCCTGCTCTCGTCTGAAATAAATCCACAGAAAAAGTATTCGACAACCTGCACAAAACTTGGCCCCGAGGAAAGGAGGAATTTAAGGAGCTCTTGTGATAGAGGAGAGAAGATGAGGAGGGGGG
>NW_007577875.1:433662-440501 GCF_000690725.1 Stegastes partitus | reverse complement strand
AAGCACATTTTTGTGATTAGATTTGGTTTTAAAACAGTTTTGACTCGTGCATCCTATCAGAACATGTGGTTTTGATATTGAAATGCCACATTTCAGTTGATAAAAAGCCCCAAAATACCGCTAACATGTGACTACGAGGTGATTTTTTTCTTTAAAGACGGCAAATTCAGAATTAATTCAAGGGGCGGCTTCTGTGTAAGATGAAATGTGAGAGTAGAAAAAGTATTAAAGGTGTAATAACCTCAGAAATACGTAAAAATAAGTGATAATTGTTTAATATCAAGACTGACGAAAGCACATTTTTGTGATTAGATTTGGTGTTTGGACTCATGCACCCTCCAGAACGTGCAGATTTCATGACACAGTGACACATTTTAGTGGATAAATCTTTAAATTAGGAATACTTTGTACTATTAGAAACCTTGTGCAATAAATATTTATCTGCATGTACTCGTCGTTATCATGGAGTTCATTAAAGAGTCTGTGCAGCACCACTGATTTGTGTAATTATGTCATCTCTAGAAGTTATACTTGTGTATTTTTGGGTTTATTTTTTGTGCAAATGTCCCCACTGTGGGATTAATAGACGCTTATGAAGAACCTCAGAGTAACACTACAGCTCCAGTCAGAGGTGAAGCTGAGGTGACATTCAGGCAAATACAGAGGGGCAGAGAACAGCCTCAGAAATATGTAAAGATAACGTCGTCAAACTCTTCTGCGAGTCTTCCTGCAGACAACAAAGAAACTGAACTTGACCTGAAAGTCCAACGTGACCTTTCACTCGCCCCGAAGTCCCAAAAAAAATTCCCCGCATAGTCCGCGAGTCGCACGGCGGCAAAATAACCTGCCTCCTAAACAATCGCAACAATCCTGCAGCAACTTTCAAACGTCTCTCCTCCCTCCCTCCTCCCCTCCTCCCGGTTCAACTGCTCCATCATAAAATGGGTCACCCAGTCTTCGCCTCGCAATTAATTCATGTGATCTCCGACTTGAATGGAAGCGGGTAGCAGCTGCGGTGAGAAAAAGCCTCGCGCAGAGAGAAGGATGTAATATGTCCGGAGGATTTTAATTGGGCTGCCTTTCATACAGATAAAGTAATGAGTGATACGGCGGTAATGCAGCTCTGCTATCAGTAACCTCGTGTCCCCGCAGAGGGATATTTACATGCTAATGCATCATGGATGAGAATATCCGAAGCACGTGACCGACCAGCGCCGGAGTATTCAGAACTTCACAAGAGGCGGCTTTACGCTCCTTCTTCTTCTTCTTCTTCTTCTTCTCTCCCGGTTTGTAGCTGCGGTGCTTCCGACAAAAACTGAACCCACATCATGTGTTTGGCACAAATGGAAATGTGACTGTTTCACATTTAACGCGCTAAACGCGGCGGCGCCGACAGGCCCGATGGCGCTCTTTTGTCAGCAGCCGCATAACTTATTGATGACAGGTTACATGACAAGAGACGGGGCAAACGGCTCCTATAGCCAACTGACAATAACCCAGAGAGCCTCATAAACCCCCTGGGGGCCTCAAAGGTGTGTTTTCTTTTTAAAAAAGTGTGAAAATTACACCATTTGTCAGAGCTAGAAACTGTAAAAACAGCCGTTGGTCCTTGAACTACTCATCCCTTGGAACACTGAACCAAAAATCATGGTTCACCTACATGTCCCACATAAAAATTCACAAAAAATAAACAATTTGCTCGAACCAGATTCTATAAAAAACTAAAAATTCTGCGTTCCTCAGCGCAACCGTGAAGCCATTAGTGACTCAGCTGAGACCAACAGTCACGTCGGGAAAATTCTGCAATTTTTGACTGAACTGCAGGCAGTGTTCACACACAGCAAACAGGAGACAAGTACGGAAACCGACAACGTCAACAACTAGTCAAGTATCTCTAGTACGTAGAATCAGCTCTAGATTTTTTTTTTCCAGCGTTGTTAACCCTTTTAGACACTTGGAAAAACTCTGTTGAAGCTGACTCCGATTATTGAAAGCTTTGTAAAATAAATAATCAAATCAATTCAACATTGAAAAAAAAAAGACAATTTACGGCATTATTATATTTTTATATAAAAGAGATTATAAATATAGTTTATAAATACAATAAGACATTTTAGAGTTCTCTCTCCTCCTAGTCATGGTTGTTCTGTTTCCATAGAGGTGCAGGACTTTATGCTGCAGTGAAAAATGAGCCCACAGTGAGTGAAAATGTGCCAGAAAAGCGAGATGATAACGCACGTGGCAGGACTTAAATGCTATTTCTCCATCACCATCCATAAAGCGCTGCTACAGCAGATGACCTATTAATTTAGGCAGTTAGAACACAGGTTCCAGTTCTCGTTTCTGGACTCGCTCAGCTTCTACTCGACCTTTTAGCTTTGCCACTGTTCCAACTTCACGAATAGCAACACACAGACTCTACTTCTTTAGACAACGTGTAACACGTCCTACACTGACTTTCATCTCCTGCTATTTGGTGGAAAATGGCGCAAATGGTACAAAAAGGGGACCAGCACCACAGTCGATAACGCTAGTCTCGCTGATCTTGAAAAGGAAAAAAAAAAGAACAGCACGTACAGAGCAAAAACAAATTCCACTGATCGGCTTTCACTTCACGTCACCGATGTGTTTTTTTTTGTTTTTTTTTCTACAGGAAGAAATCAATAAGTGCAGAGGTGAGACAAACACTACGGTGGCTGCTGAAAGGTGGAGGGAGGCTGCAGGAAGACGAGGATACAGTGGAGAGAAGAATAGCAGCGGCGAGGAGAGATGAAGTGAGAGGCACCGTTGGTATCGATTTGCTGAGAGCGTGTGTGTCAATGTCATCTGTAATCAACAACACACACTCCAGGAAACAAATCTGCACAATAACGGTGAATAGACTGGAGACGCAGACGTGTGTAGTGAAGGAAAAAAAGAAGCTAATTTTCTGCTAATTAGCAGCTTTTTCAAAGTAAATAAGCAAACAAACGACAACAACAAAAAACAAGAGCATCAACTGAAACTTCTTAAAGGCAGCGAGAACACTGGACATGTTATAGATCTGTAGAGATATAATTTGTAAATGATATTTGCTTTTATTTTCGGTGGGGTGCATCTATATTGCAAAATTAAAAGCTTTCTGCAGGAATTTACTAACTTGCATAAAATAAAAATGAAAATTTGCTGGCATGTGGTCAATTCTGTTAACAGTGGAAGCAATGGTAAAAAAAATAAATAAAATAAAATAAAAAATGAAAGAATTTCCTGCATTTTTGTAAACTTTTTATCATTAAAAAAAACAAACAAATAAGGTGTATCTATAGTAAAATTAAAAAGGTTTTTTTTACTGGTAAATATAAAGTTTACAAAAATGGGGCATTTGCAAAAATATGATCACATATCTATAACAAAAACGTTGATATTTTCTTTAATTTAATGAGAAATCTACAATATAAAAACATTTTAAATAAATCCATAAATATGTTGGCAGGTAATTAAAAAGTAGAAGGGAAATAAAACAAAGCTTTGTCTGTTAACTTAAAAATATTAATTTCCTGTTACTTAATTCTGGATTTAAAAAAAAAAAAAAAAGGAAAAATAAATATGATGTATTATAGTATGCATATAATAACTCTAAATACATATATTATGTGAAAAAAACTTGAAAATACTAAACCAAAAAAAAAGAAGAAAACATGTTTTTGTTTTTAAATCTCTAATTTGTTCCAAGTATGCGATTTAATTAGGCTCTTTCTAAACTTTACAGTATACATCAACAAAACAAACGAGTCAGCTTCTGTGTCGTACAACCGTTAGCACACATTTCTACTTCATCACGACTCTGCTGCAGCATTCACACTGTTTCAGGCTCCATCCTCTGCTGGAGAATAGCAGCACTGGGAAGGCAGATATAAAGGAGGCCGAGAGCAAAAACAACAGCTGGGGGAGATATTAACCGCAGCGCACAGATGCAGCTCCACCCCTCTCAGCTCGAGCTGCCCCCGCCCTGCGCCGCTGCAGGCCCAGCGCTCACCCACCTGTTAGCGGGCCGATCCCGGCGCAGCGCTCGGCCTAATGTTACCCAACAGGAGCTGCCAGTGTTGATTTCCTGGGCGCTCGCTAACTTGCTCGTCCTTTCCGCCTACACACACACACACACACTCTGTAACCTCCCAGCAAACTCTGCCTGACTTTAATTACAGCTGTGCAGGCGCGCTGCAACTTTCCCACCTTCACACACACACACACACACACACACACACACACACACACACACACACACGGTACGTTTCTTTAGTTTAGAGGTTAATCAGGCTACTTATGGTAAAAAAAAAACAAAAAAAAAAACATGACAATCTGAACGCATTCAGGTGAGTGGAGGAACCCAATTAAGAGCCTAATTATGCATCTCCAGCGAGGAACACTGTGTAAATTCGCTTCATAATTAATGCCACGATCACGCGTGATTTTAACGTACACAGGCGTGATTAGCACACCTTCCTGGTTTCATGTAACACAGCATCAGCTCCACCAGCTCTGCAATTAACAGGCGCTTAAACTACAAAGATTTCTGCAGTTATATTTCAGACTACAACAAATTAAACTAGAAATACGTCTCTTTCTTTTGCTCAAAATCTCAACTCGCTTCAGTAATAATATCGATTATTATCTACTGACGGACGAGAGCATGCAGGCGGTCGCTCCGGAGCAAATAAGGTCGGGGCTCACCTTTTATTTCCACTTTTTTTTTTTACATAAGCATTGACATAGCTGGACTGAACTGAACTTGTTCAAAACCTGTCTGATTGTTTGTGCTGCAACGCCCCATCCACCTGAACACATGTAAACGTGTGTCGAGCCGCTTCTGAATAAACAGGATTAGATAAAATGTCATCATCATTGATGAGAGGCGATAGGAATAAAACCCTGCCTGTAAAAACAAATGCAATAAAAATAAAACCCTCTCCTCGGTGCACCGGTTCTCGCCTTTATTCGTCCACGTATCGATTAGCCTCCCGTGTCTCCCACCGCCTCTCTGACTGCGTGAGAATGTGCCTGAACTTGTTGCATCCAGCACGCTTCACAGAAAGTGTAGGCGGCCACACGGAGCCTCACAATAGGTCACAATTGCGAGCGGCCTCACAAAGCCAGCGGCCTTGTCGATCCAGTCCTCAGACGGAAGCTTTAAAACTCGTCATATTTCAACAATGTCGGCTGAAATTCCTGCACTCCTTCAAAGCCGGCCGACAAAAGCGCGTTTTCCTCTTTCCGTGAACTTTTTGGCCGTCCCAGTAACGAGCTTTTTAACGGACAGAGAGGTTGTTCAGATCGAAGCACGTGTAATATTGTGATTTTTAAATATTGCATCCTGAAATCCACTCAGACGGAGGATCGTCGGCTCGTCTGTTCACTCCGGTAGAAACAAAGAGCGGCATTGAAGCCAGCCCACTGACCCATCCATTACATCAAAATCATCACTTTTATAAACGGAAAACCACAAACATCTCGCCAGTGAAACTTTCAACACCAGCGAAGTTCGACCTGGGCTTAACTCGGGGAAACAGTCTGTTTGTGTTGGAAGCAGGTGAACCTGGCTTTAATTTTTGGCTGAAATAACAAGAGAACAAGCTGCAGCCACATTAAAACAATTATCAGACACGTGTCAGAGCAGCTGTGGACGCTCAAGACGAGCCATCGTACAAAAGTAGGAAGATTTACAGAAGTGAAGCCTCCGATAGATCTGCTTTTAATCAGCACCTGAAGTCGATCTGCACACTGGAATGAATGAGCCAACAAGAAAGCAGTTATTAAAAAAACAACAGCTAAATACTGTAAAATCTTTTTTGGAGCCAAAAACAAGAATGAAAGAACTGCAGAAGTCAATGCTATGAATTGAACAAAGTTAACGAAGAGGTGGGAAAACCTGACTTTTTTTTTTCTTTTTTTATGTATTAGTCATTTTTCCTTGGCTTCTAAAATATATTGTTAACCTTCTAAATGGGGTTTATTAAAAACTAGAAGACAAATAGCGACCGACATCAACATCTAACACCACGGAGGATTCAGACCTCCCTGGTTTCATGAGTAACAAACAGTCCTGCCAGCCTGCTATGTGGGACTTTCTGCGGCATCAGTCTTCCTCAGAATCGGTTTCCAGTTCAAACATGCACGGCTGAATAACTCCAACATGACAACATGTGAAGAGCAGTTTTGTGGCAACAGAGCTGCAGGTGAGCCGGCGTGCTCGAGCTGCAGCGCGAGACTTCATAGACTTTAAGGGATTGCTTTCATGGGAAAAAAAACTGCATGTTGTTGGGGTTTAATGAATGACCGGAGAGGGACTTTAGGACGCTGCCTGCCTTTGTGCCGTGACGTTTATCTCGGCGGCTATCGCTACCACGCTCTAAATTCTCAAGAAAGGCGTTCTGTTTCTGCAGAACGAAGCTGGCAGGTGTGTCTGGTGACAAATTCAAACACTCAGTTCAAGCTGGATGACGCTACAAAAAGTTGAGCCGGAACTCGAAGCTCAGAGGCCCCATCAGCGGCTCCTGGTTGCTCTTAATGTCGAAATACGTCAGAAACTGATTCTGGTCCTGTTGTCTGTATTTATGCCAGTTTGCAAAAAAAATATAACCACAACAACAAAATAGGATCAGGAAAGAGCTGTAAATTAGTCTTTTGTCTCCAAAAGTAACAACACTGTGGCCAAAATATTTTAGGTTAAGTTCTGTAATTTACAATATAGCTTTTTGTTATATTCGTTAGATTACTCTCCACAATTAATAACACCGCAGTCTCAGCTCTAACATGCATTACAGCCAAGTAAAGCGTTATTTTCTAGAATTTCTCTACGATTT
>NW_007577875.1:414652-431358 GCF_000690725.1 Stegastes partitus | reverse complement strand
AGTTAGATTGTTATAGAAGCCTACGAGAAAATTACTCTACATCTTGTGTGATTGCTTCCTTCGATAAACATCGTCCTAACTAGTCTATGTTCTCAGTCTCTAGTTTTAAGACTCTCTGAATACAACAATTTTCTAAACTATGGTCCTTATGTAGAGAAAAATAGGCGATAAAGTGCGGCTAACTTGTGATTGACAAGTGGCTGCTGTATTCCTCGAGTCAGATCCAGACTTCCCTCAGTACATCTGGTTTCAAAAGAGCAAATAAGCGATGGCTAACTGCCAAAGTTGAGGTTCATAAAGGAATAGGTGGCGTCACGGTGGCTACATCCATCTTTCATTTACAGTCTGAGCTGCCAAACTTTGCTTAATGTGGTTTCATGCTTTGTCATCTCCTCTGTGGCCCTACATGCGCTCTGTGTTTGCATTGTGCAAAAAAAAAACAAAAACAGAAAGCGTGAAATTCAGGAAAACTCTGGAGATTCTTCTGTACAATGCAGAAAGATGCAGGTCTGTTTTCAGACTGGTGGGGATATGTAACTTCATCAGTCTTGCAAAGTGACAGACTTCAATCACTTTCACTGCTCCTTCATTTACGCTACAGCTGCAGTGACCCATTCTGACTTATTTGCTTTTCTTCGAACCGGTCATAAACCAAAATTAAGCCCGGGATGCAGCAACGGTGCCCCTGCAAGTTAGTGATGAGGGGAGTAAACTGGCTAATTAACGGGGGGAAAAAAACAAGCCTTATTGCCCAATCAAAATCTTCCATCAAACTCCGGTTTAAGCATGAAATTTTCAAGCATGACATTTCACGGATCGAATAATTAACCGAGAGAAACATCTGCGGACTAACCGACTGAATTAAAACAAAAATAATCATCAGTTGTAGCTCTGTTGAGGTCTTCAATTAAAATATACACTGTCGAGGTGGAACAGTGAGACTGCATTCGCCATAAATCCCGATCGTCTGGATGTTTGCTTTTACATATTTTCTGCAGCGCACTGTAACACTAGCTCCCATTGAGAAGCAAAGAAATATCAAGATCCGGACAAAAGACTATTGTTCTGCGCGACCACCACATATGTCGGTGTCGGAGAGGAGAGGCCGATCGGGAGAGAACAGCATGCAGCCGGCGGACCGTGATGTTTCGGATTTCAGGTTTACACGGAGGCCATCATCTCTTCCTGCTGAATTGTTGTGCGCCTTCACTCTGGGATGTGCTTTATCCTTAATTTTTGAATATTTTTCAATCACTGTTTAAAGAATCCAACTTGTGGGGGGAAAAAAAAAACATCTTGCAAGCGTTACTTTGTGGTCTAGAGTCATAGAAATGAGTTTGAAGCGTCGGGATTTGAGTTTTAGACGAAACACGCAGCGTTCTGGGGCACGTTTAAGGCTCCCAGCGGAGTGAATACCAGGAGAATCTGCTTCCTGGAGACTTTATCTTTGGACAGGAAACTCCACTCCCCTCTGTTGGAGACAGCCGCAGAGGTGTGGTCAGCACACACACATACACACCCTCTGCTTAATGATGCCTTACGCAATACTACTCCACCCAGCCCCCACCCTCCATTAACCCAAACCACACCATGCCACAACACAACACACTCACACACACACACACATATATACAACCCGTAGGACTCCAGCAGACCCTTCCCCCCATCGTCTGTACCCTCACAGCCTCGTGTGAACATAATTCAGCTGATTTTCTAACATAGTTTGTGTTCAAATCAGGAGCAGCTAAACCCAGTGCTTTGCCTTGACGTCACGCTTCTTGTGTGCAGCCACATAAATGATCAACCGAGGCGACTGATAACCTTATCATGTCCCACTCAAAGTATCCGACTGCTGGTTTTTGCATAGTTAGAGTCACTATTATCCTAGCGGCATACTTCCAGCAGGGGCAAAAAAACATACTGTATTTGTAAATGAAAGGATAACGAGTGTTTCATCGTCTTTTTTTGTGCAAGTCTAGCTAAAATTTGAGTTGTGTGTAGCACATAATTGTGCTTTTTTTTTTTTGTTGCATGCTAGTTACAAAAATATAAGACGCCCGAGTGTTGAGCCTTGGGGAACGCCACGCCTCATATTAATATGTTTGGATGTTGTTTCTGTCAAGGAGACAACAAATGCACAACTGTAAGAAAAGTTGTTTTAAATTTGGAAATTTTGACAACTAGAGAACAAAAAAAAACAGACCAGCCTTGTATTGTGTCAGTAATTATTCTGCCATCAAAGAAACTGGTTCAACTGCTGACGTCCTGAACAGATTGACAAACAGCTCAGAAAAGCACATTGGTCGTCTTCTGCAGAAAAAAAAAGGTCTGCTGTGAACGTTGAGTGAGCAGGCTTGACCTTTGGTGTAATTCTTGGCAGGTTTTTTTCTTTTATGAGACAAGCCTCGGAGAAGCGGAGGACGTGGTCAGCACAAAATTAAAACAACAGAGCGGCAACAGCTGATGTATCAGTGGAAGCGCGTGTTTAAAGAAGAGCCGAGATTCTCTGTGAAATCAGCAAAATGTGAGACGTTGCTAAGATAATATTTAAAAACTGAGACTCCGTTCTTAGTTTGAAAACTTGCTGACCACTGCGGTGTAAGTTAATCCCATCCAAATCAAAGCGTTGCATCAAACCGGCCGTCTTAACAGATGCTGTTCGATCATGCGTCGGCCAAAACGAATCACAGCGAGTGACGTTTGTGTAAAGGTGGGTTCATTTCATTGCTAAATAATACTCATGTTACTTCTTTCTTATCCACACACGGCTCACTTTAGACAACCCTGCACATACCTTTATGCGTCAGAAGCTAAATCCAACCAACACGTGTCCAAACTCAGCCTTAAAACAAACTTTAATGCAAATAAAGACAAACTGTACCACACGTAATTGCAACGCAACCCGACCAGAAACCCCACTGACATATTCAGTAAACATCCAGCTCCATTTTGTCATTTTCTCTTTGCAGCTCACTATGTTGAACCTATTTGTCAGACCTCACATCTAAACAAACCTAACACGACCCGACCGCGCGACCTCAGAGCACAATTTCTTCATGACGTTGCTAAATTCGGATTTAAAATCACTTGTTTTTTTTTTTTCCCCAACGCAGCAGTTTGATTTCTCTCCAAGTTGAAGACGTGAGAATCAGCTGAGAAAGAAAAACAGCAGGTTTCCTCCCCCTGCATGCCACTTTCCTCTCCAATTTATCTCCTATCTCTGCTCCCAAACTGCACCACTCCCTGCTACCAGAGCCCGCCCTGCCTATCCCACATTCTCACATACCATCACAAACGCAAATCTAAGCTCCGCGTTATGGATAAATATGGATTGGAGGATTTTGAAGATTGTGGGTCACGTGGCGGCTCGAAAACCTGCTCGGCACGTCAAGGGCCACTTCAATCAAAGCACAATAATCGTTGCCTGCCGCTGTGTGGGTCCAGCTAAGCCCTCTGCGGACTTACAAAAATGACCATGTCGCTCAGTTTGACAGGTAGCCGGCAAACCACAGAAATGAAAGGAACCCCCCCTGGAAGCGTTTTAAAAAATGTCTGGTGTCACATCTGATTGAACTGCACTCCTGTCGTTGCTGGTGAAAACTAAAAATCTTCATTATCGCGACACATAAGTGGGGAAAATGTGGAGCTAAAATATTCCTAATTCTCCCCCTGAAAGCCTCCATAATGTATTCCAGCAGGATCTGTGCATGTAAGGGCTGGTTTCTCTGCAGCCGGAGCAGACCGAGGTGATGGATGGCCAGGGAGGCGAACGCACCTGAAATATGCCCCTAAAATAGACACGCTGGAATACGTTGAATTAATTTAATATTTACAGGACGTATAGTAAAATGTGATCATTTAAATATGAACTAGTACTTCTAGGCGATGCAGTGCACCAAGATTCTAAAAAGTTAATGCGCAAAACCAACTTTTTTTTGGACTAACAAATAGAAATCTTTCCACCTGTTTTGCCTCAGAAGGCCTGTTAGCATTGTTAGCTCACAGCCGAAGGACACTCCTGCAGCCTGCAAACAAAAAGCACTGAGTGCAGCACAGCGGAGGACAAATCGGACGTGCAGGTATAATCCGTCTCTCTGCTTTCACTCTGGATAAAACAGGCCTCTTCTCTCCCACATCCCCTCTTCCTACCTCACCCCCTCACCCACGACAACACTCTCCCCTCCTTTCTTTGCACGCAGGCTGCAGCAACGGCTGCCGTAGCGTGCCTGTGACACCGACAAGCCTTTACCTTATCATTACAGCTCACGCCCTTTATTGTATATCCTCCGCCTCTCTCTGATTATCACACGGTGCGTGGACCTACTTATCAAGCTAACACTGGAGCTGGAAATGTCAAAGGTGCAGCGACTCGCCTGCCAACCTGTGAGCTCAGCAAAAACACTCCCATATATTTATTAACTTATGATTATATTTAATTAGCATACAGAAGTCTAGTCACCAATAATCATTGTGTCCATAATGGGAAACTAGAACTCGCCTGCAGACAAACTAATAATAGCATAGCTGGTAACCATGACACAGAAAGAAAATGTTTTGAAGAACAGCACAATCTTATTGCTTCATCGATACAAGGATGTAGATTGTTAAAGGCACATTCACAGTAAAATCTGACACAAGACACTGTGACCTCTCAGTATAAAAGCTCTAAATATCAGTTTTCTGATGCGGCTACATCCGTGGATCACTACATTTTTGCTTGTGACGCACGAGAACGACATCACGTTCAGAGAAAGAAACTCAAAAATGGATGCAAATGATATTTAATTGGTAAATTTACAAGAAAAAAAACCCCCACAAATTTATGTGAAAAACCCAAATTTATGAAGTCATGCCACAAATCCTATTTAAACTGCTTGTAGATGTAACCGGCAATATTCTTCTGGCGCACAAAAGCAGGCCACTTGATCCAAACCATAATTTTGTTTTCTTCCAAAAAGGCCCAACTATCTCTTTAAAGTCTGGAGTTTTTTTCCTCGTAAATTTGTGACCTTAAATCTCAGAGAACGTTGAAAATTGTTCTCGGAAATTTGCCTCTTTAATGTCAGCGAATATCCGAGCTGTGTTCTGTAAATTTACAACTTTAAGCATAGAAATGTAGGTTTTATTTACATTTTATCTTTAAGAATGCGACCCATCTGCTCAGTAATTTTAGTTTTTACCAACAGTAAATAGTGATTTCAGCTTCTCTTATTCTTCTCAGTCTCCTTTTAGAAGCCTAAAGAGATTAAACTTTACTATATTTCAGAAGAAACATAACAGAAAATCCCACCAAATAAGCATAATGTGCGTTGCTATTGCCCTTCTCAGTGAATGAATTGCATCAGCAAACACTGCTGTGAAGGAACTCATCAAGCTGAGATGTAAAATTGCAGCTATTTATCAGCGACGACATCTTTAACGCAATCATTGTACAAGATGTACCAAATAAAAACAGTGAAAGAAAGAGACCAGGTGATATTATTTTGACAGGATATATAATCAAAGCAACACAAGACAATTAAAACAGCTCTGAAAATGCCAAATCATTACTTCAAAAAATTCCGTTAATCAACATCTGCCAAACACAGACAATTATTCAGCCGCGATTTAACGGTTTGGGCGACAAGTTTTGTCGTGTCTCAGGAAGCAGCAATCAGCACCAAATATTACGTCAATTAAACGGTGTAATTAAGCAGTTAGATTTGACGCCAAACGCTTCAAGTGCAACGAAATGTTTCTGAGAAAGTGATTATTCGAGCTGCTCCAACCCACTGAGAAAAAAAAATGGTATGGAAAAGAAGTCGATTGAGAGATGCGGACGCTCCCCCTCTCCAGAGAGAAACTCCCCGGAGTAAATCATCAGGAGAAGAGATGCGGCTCGTGTAATTTATTAGCGAGCGGTCAGACCAAAATATTTTGATCCTGGGAAATAAAGCCACGGGGGAATTCAGGCGATGCGCAGGGGAACCCGGGCAGGAGTTTGGTTTCTCGAGGAGCTTTTTCCGTTTGAAACGATTCATACGTCCCGTCGACAGGTCACATCGGCGACCTCCGACCTCCTCGCCGTTCGTTTGACGGAACTCGTTCTGCCGATGCGCCGCCTCAAAGCTGCTGAGGATTAAAGCAAACAAGAGGTCGGTTTTCGCTGCTTGACATCAACACGCTTCACCACGTGGAGCCTTTTCTTTGCAAAGTGCATTAAGTGACTTTCTGCAGAAGCAGCATCGGTCCGGACCGCTCCTCCGGCTCGCTCCTCCGGCTCGCTTACTTTTCCCGGCGTCACGTCATCGGAGCAGCATCCTGATCTTTATGTGTCCTCTGAGCTGCCTCGCCTCACATCCACACCTCAGTTCATTTATCCGCTCGAATTTGCTCAAAGGCTCTCCAGCAGTGAGACCTCATTCACTTTTAATGTCTGGGGATTTAAAAACTGATCCGGCAACTGTCTAACTGGCTGTAAGCGCTCTGCAGAACAGCTAAACCAAAGACTGGAGAACTTATTAGATAAATAAAGTAAAAATGACGAACATTATTTGGTTTTAGCTTCGTGAAACTGAGAGTATCTGGAGGATTTGAGCTAACGAAGCTACGAGACACCATCCAGGCCTCTATGGAGCTGTGTTCTGACATTTGTCACCAAACTATTGATCAGTTAAAAGAAGAAACGCCTCACCGATTAACTGAAAGCTTTCCTTTCTCATCTAAAAAGAGGCAGTTCTGACCTTGGAAAACAAGATTCAAGCTGCCAAAGAAGTTAGGATTGTGGTTTGTTAGGGATGAGCAGAAGAGGAAGATCTCGCTCAAGAGTTGTCCTAAACCATCCAGACTTCACCCTCCTCCTCCCCATAAACACAAATCATCCGCCGCTCTCGGATCAATCCATCCCTCCTTCGCCCTCCTGCGGCGCTCACCTCATTCATCTCTCCGGACGCTCCTCCATCATTTAGCTCCTTTCGCTTCCTTCACTCCATCTATTCATCATCAGGTCATCGTTCACCCTGCGCTCCGCCCACCAATCCACTACCCGGGATTTCCATCACGCTCCGTCCTTCCCCGTCCATCAGGACCTCCGCATCCTCCAGCTTTACTGATGGGAAACTCCCTGCTTCTAATACGGTTTCAGAAAATTAAATCCCGGCTAATTCTGACGGGAGTGGAACAATTGAGCGATGCAGCGTCACGACTGAGCGCACATCTCATCATGATACGGGATGCAGGAAGTTCACACAGTTTAGAAGCAGGTTGAATTTGGTGTTCTTCAACAGAAGAAGTCAGTGTCAGAAAGGGACCATTCTAATTTTTTTTTAACATTTCAGGAGTTTGGGGCATTTATGAGCTAGTCAACGTCAAAAAGGCAGAAATCTGTAAAGCTTTTAATCAGGTTTGGTCGATTTCAATTACATTTAATAAGCAGAAAACATCTAAAATGACTGGTTCAACATAAACGACTACATCTGAGTTTGATCCGAGTCTGAAATTGTGCCAAAAATGTAATTTTAGCAATAACTGAAGACGACAGATTCACATGAAGATACGAGGCCACATCCACACTCATCATCAAACAGTGTTTTAAAATGCAAACATCCATCCTGAGAAGCGTTTTAGCTCCACTCTCTGTCCGTGCCAAGGCGCCAGAAAATCACATGAGCACACACTGAGCACGTGCGTGCAAGCGTAAACAGGAAGTAGAAGGCTGGTTGCTTAGCTGAATGGTGGAAGAACAGCAAATAGAGAGCAAAGATCTCGAGGTGAAACTGTTTTTAAAAGCAATCATCAGAAAGCTTCGACCGGGAGTTGCTGTGACGTGATAAATCAGAGACGGACACGTAAAGATTGGTGTCACCCAATAATTCTGCCCATTTCAATCCTGAATCAGGTCAGCAGGCTAAACACAAAAAAGTGGATCTGAAAACAGAAACTCAGCGCTGACCTTTACTACCTGGGCATCCATAAAGAGCACACGTCGCCGTTAAACTGCAAAACAACGCCAGGCGGATTATTAATGTATTTGCTCAGGTGGTTACTGACATGTTTACAACGAATGCTGATCGTTATCGTGCAGGTGAAGGAAGTTGACGCCGCTACTCTCAGCCTGCATCGGTATCGACTGGTCAGCCGGGATAATCTGAAGTAAACTATAAAACCAGAATGTAATAAGTCTTCTTTTCTTCTATGAATTCAGCCGGTGAAAAGCTTCTGAGCCGTTCGACTGGTGACAAGTTGTTGACCACTGAGTCGATCCACACCCTCGTCAGGTGTGGCTCCAAAGGACAATGATCAGACCACAGACACTCCTTAGAGCAGCGACTATAAAACGCCGCCTTAAAATGCGGCTTCATTCAAATGATGACGATGACAAGAGAAAGACGAGAACCGGCTGCTGGCACGCTGTCGGTTACTAGTCAGTCATCTCCGCTGATGACTCCGGATGTCCGAAAACGTGATCCTGTCGCCTACAACGTCCTCAAAGAACAGTCGGACAACATTCCACAAGCAGCATCGACGACCTCATGAACTCAATGCGTTGCAGATTTGTGCATTTGCTCTGTGAAGTTTAGGATTCTGCTTCGGACCTTCAAAAGTCCGAATCGAGCCGATCGCCGTCAGGATTTAAGTCAGACAGGCAACATGACATCGGAAAAAAAGAGCAGGCAGATAACACGATCGCTGCGTTCCTGCTCTTACGTCGGAGGTAGAAGATAAAACGATCGCTCCCACGAGGACTTTGCCGAGCAGCGAAGCCGTGCGGTGTTTAGGAGTCCGATAAGGTTTCACATTTAAGGATCTGTTATTCCAACTGGACTTCCTGAGTCATATTTCATCACGTCGGAACCTGAGACAACTTGTTTCACCAACACAGATCCCGTTATAACATAAAAAAGAAAAACCCTCCTGATCCACGAGTCGTCAGCGACTACACAAGAAAATTCTAAATTTCTTACAACTTGGGTCTTATTTATATCAAACAGTCAGATAATTGCTCTTTAGGAAGTGAAACCAAATCACTATCTTTGAAGGTTAAACTAAAAATAATCTCTGCACAGGATAAAGTTGAAACAGGAGGCCGTCGGTTGACTGTGATGGATGTGACTGTGGGTTTAAAAAAAAAAAGTGCTGTTTGCTTTTGTTTTCTTTGGAATATAAGTTTGGTTGATCTGGTTGTCTGTCTGCTCGAGTGGTTAGCATTTAGCAATGTTGACACATGCCCAGATTTCAGCAATTAACTTTGTGGGTAGGAAGCTACTTCAACAGACAAATGACGGAGAAAACTATGAAAAGATGATTCAAGTTGTGGCAAACAAGACTTTATCTTTAAGATCTAAACTGACTCTGGTTGGCATTTTGCCGCCATGTTCACGCCTCCATCTTGGATAATAAAAAAGGATCAATTTCTGAAGATGAAAGTCTACAGATGAGCGTCAGTGTTTGACAAACTGATGATCAGTTAAGGCGTCTTGATGCCGACTGATTCCGTCTAAAATTAACTGATTACATTTGACTTTGACAAGTGATGCTAAAGTTGTGCTAACATTGCTAAATGCTAACTTTAACCATTGAATTGGTCGGTACGACGTTGCTACTGCTGACAGGTGGTGGAGAAAACTATGAAAAGGTGATTCAAGTTGTGACAAACAAAACTTTTCCTTTAAGATCTGAGCGATTTAAACTGACTCCGGTCGGCATTTAGCCGCCATGTTTTCTGCTCCATCTTGTACGTTAACAAAAGAACAACTCTGATCGATTTCTGAAGATGAAACTCTCCAGATGAGCGTCAACATCTGACAAGCGATACCCAACTGAGAGCTTCTTGCTGCCGACTGAATCAATTATAAATTTAACTGATCACATTTGACTTTGATTCGTGACCTGAATCTGGACTTGTGCTAAAATTGCTAATTGCTAACTTGACCTAACTTTGAATTTCAAGTGAATCTTGCCTCCGTGTTTTCTGCTCCGTCTTGTACTTTAACAAAAGACCAATTTCTGAATCTGAAACTCTAGAAACGAGCGTCAACATTTAACAAACTGAGTCTCAGTTGAGCATAATTTGTGACTCAATTGAAGCCACTTGATGCTAACTACGCTAACTATGCTGATTACATGTGCCTTCGACTCGTGATCTAACTCCGGAGTTAAATTGCTAAATGCTAACTTGGCTGCCGCAAAACGATGGAGAAAACTGTGAAAGTCAGGGTCAAGTTGTGACAAACGAGACTTTTCCTTTCAGATCTGAGTGAATCTCGCTTCCAGGTTTTCTGCTCCATCTTGTGTGTCAACAAAAGATCGATTTCTGAAGATGAAACTCTCCAGATGAGCGTCAACATCTGACCAATTGATACCCAACTGAGAGCTTCTTGCTGCCGAGTGAATCAATTATAAATTTAACTGATTACGTTTGACTCCGATTGGTGATCTGAATCTAGAGTTGTGCTACTTTTGCTAATTGCTAACTTGACCTAACTTTTCTTTTAAGATCTGAGTGAATGTTGCCTCCATGTTTGCTGCTCCATCTTGTAATTTAACAAAAGAACAACTGTGCTCGATTTCTGGAGATGAAACTCGACAGATCAACATACTCAATTGAAAGATTCTTGCTGCTGATTGAATCAATTATGAATTTAACTGATTAGATCTCTACGAGCGAGTCCGAACGTTTGACGCCTTGACACTCGGTGGAGCGTCACCTCTGACTCAGTGTGAAGCTCCTCGATGCCAGATGTGTAGCAACATCCGACCATCGGATTTAAAGCCTGCGGGTGAACTCGACGAGCTCGGACACGTCCGACGGCCACGCCTGCTCACGCCCACCCGACTCTCCTCCATCCATCCGTCCATCACCTCCTCCATCCCCACCCCTTCCTCCTCACCGTGCACTCCATCTCTTCTGGCTCTGGTTTGATCTGTACGGAGGGCATGTCTTTCTCCTGCTCGTCCTCCTTCCTCAGTTCTTCCTCCTTCACCCTCACCGGCTCCGTCGCCACTTCCTTCAGCTCCTCCTCGGCCTCCTCCTCCCCCTGCGGCGGCCGAGGCCTGCTGGTCGCCGGCTCCTCTTTCTTCTTCTTCTCCTCCTCTTCCTGGGCCGGAGGAGGTGACGTCGGCGGCGGCGGCGGCGTTTGCTGCTGCTGCTGCTGGTTCTGCTTGGCCGGGCTCCTCTGCTTCTTCCGGGCGCTGACAGCACTCTTCTTCTGCTTTGGAGTCGACTGGCACTGAGGAAGAGGAGGAGGAGAGGGGAGGTTAGAAGGAGGAAGGTTGATCATACATACAAGAAGGTAGTGAGGAGGGGGAGGAGGAGGTGATAAGAGGGAAGTGAAGGGGGGAGGGGATGGGGAGAAGCGGCAGAGAGGGAGGAAGAGGAAAGGGTGGGAAGAAGAAAAAAAAAAAAAAAAAACTTCCAACAGAGGAGGAGAAAGAAGTTAAAAGAAAAACTAAAAAAAAAAACCTAGAAGAATCACCTCTAAAAGCCTGAAAATCTGCCAGAAGAGGGGGCAAAAACACAAACACTAACACTGTTTGGTTGGTTGTTGTTTTTTTTTACATAAATAAGAAAAAAAGAATCACAGCAGAGAGACAAGAGGAGGCAGAGAGACAAAGGCCTGATCCTAAAGGCTGCCAGTGAGGGAATGAGAACGAAAGAGAAATAAGAGTGAGCGAAGCAGGGAGGAGTAGCCGTGAGCTGACCCCTCCCTCCCTTTCAGCGGCAGCCAGGCCGACACACCCTTTTCTGGAAGCCGAGCGAGCGAGCGGGCGAGAGACACCAAGCGGGGAAGAAAAAGAGAGAGAGAGAGACAGAGAGAGGAGTGCCAAGGCCGAGGGACTCGACACACACTTTCAGTAAATGCAACACACCCCTTCGCCTCTTTTCTGTCTCAATTTTCTCCCCGTTTTTCTTCCCTCTCTAAATCCTCTCCAGTAAAACTACTAAACAACTTACACAGTTTTTGTTGTTGCTCAGCTCACCAGATGTAAATCATCTACTCGCAGGAGTCACTGAACATCGGTTGACCTACATATTTTAGGAGCTTAAGGTGGATTTTTAAAACAACTTTTGACACTTTCCTCTGACGGTAATTTCGACTCCTGTTCAGCGAAAGCCGCCAAAGAATGTGGTCCTATCTGAGGAGAATGAATCCCAACGAGACCGACGAGACTTTAAAAACACACGATTTCTGCTCTTCTTTTGTAATTCAGCTAAATATCGGTGAAACACAAGCCGCCGTGTTGTCTCTAAACAAAATGAGATTCAGTTGGAGAGAATGAATCCAAACAAGACGTCATATGTGTCCTTTTACTTTGACAATAACACTTTGGTGACACACTTTTCTCAACAGTCTTCTTTGACAAATACACGATTTTGACTCGTTTAAAAAAAAAATCAGAAGTTAAAAGCCGGTTAAACACAAGCCGCCGATGTTTTTGTCTTCTCTAAGTCGGAGAGAATAAATCCAAACAAGCTGAAAAACATCATTTCTACTCGTCTTTTATTTCGTTTTTTAGTTAAATACCAGTGAAACACAAGAACGCTGTTGCCTCTAAATAAAATTAGATTCAACTGGAGAATAAATCCAAACAAGCCGACATAAAAATGTCAGAAACGGACTTGAAACGTGTCCTTTTACTGTTTATGTGATCCAGAAATGAGGCTTTACTTTGACAAACAGCCAAACGTTAAATGCAAAACCCACATTTTTCTCGTCTGTTCTACGTTAAACTTGATTAAATCGCCTTAAAGCTGAAGTGAACTGCAAACTGACTTGTTATAAATCAGTGAGATGTGTTCAATCTTCAATTAAACAATAGAAACTAACATGATAATACAACAAAATACCTTAAATTACAACAGCTGGAAATTGTAATGTTTGTTTTCGGTTGATAAAAATGACTTTAATCGCTATAAAGTTACGAAAACTGTCAAGACGATAAAACACTCATTGCTTCTTTAACTAATTAACATCCCATATGATGTTTATTTATATGCTTTATTCATGAAATAAGCAGTTCAACGCCTTGGCTGAGCATTTCCATCTTAAAACTGCCTCAAAACCACACATTCACACTGTTTACATTCACATTTAAAGCATTTCAGGGCAGAAATGAAGGATTTTAACTCTACAAATGTACCTTTGATGCACAGAAATGAGCTTTTGGGGTGTAATCAGTGGCCGGAGAGGGATTTTAAAGCTGCAGAATCAGTCTTTCAACCTAATTTTGTTTCCAAAAACTGCGACACAACCAATAAAAAAAATGCAAGAAAGTAAAGTTTAATCTATGTTTTCATTATTTTATTGCTTCCTCTTGCAACGCCCGCATCTATTTGTTGCCCCACTTGTTTCCGTATTTCAGCTTACTACCAGGTCACGACCCGCTGATTTGTGGAAGTGGAAGTTATCACGAAAAACACACAAAAAAAGAAGCTCTCTTGGCTGTTTTTCTTCCTCGTGCGAAGCAGTCGGACGCGACGCTTCAGAGGAATCTCTCACAGTTTTTGTCTCTCAGAAGAACTCCGTGACATCTTACTCTACGCCTCGCAGGCAAACCAGAGCTGAAATATGTTGCATCAGAAATAAAGTTTATAAGAAATGTGCAAAAAAAAAAGTTCATGACACCATTTCAAAATAAAAGCATTTGCATTTTGTCTATAGTAGAATAAAATGAGTTATTGTCAAATTATTAATGTGTTGAATCAAACTTTAACACTAAATAAGAAAAAAAATGTAGAAACTGTAAAAATAACAGCCAATACATAAAGAATAATGCTATTTTAAGCTTATTTAAATAAAGTAAAATGTGTAATTTTTACATTATTATTTGTAAAATACTGATTTTAATGGGCCAGTTTTATTTTCTATTATTACAGTAAACACCTAAATTAATATGAACTTTTTTCACTGATTTTTCCTCGTTATTATCTGTAATTTAACAAAACAGGAATCTTTTTTTTTTTTAAATAAAGTTTTTTGAAAGAAAAAGATCACGCGGTTTATTTTTCCCTTCACAAAACAGCAAGCATCTGCAAAATAACGATAATTTTATTTATTAAAATGCAGTCAAATAGTTAGATTTCATGGTCAGATTTTGTAAAAGAAGAAACAAGAATTTATAATATATATATACACATTTGATGACATTTTTCAAATTTTCAAAAATAAAATAGTGAATCCTTTTTTTATTAATTAAAAAAATTATTAATTTATACGGCCAATTACTGCATGTTATTTTCATTTTTTAAACACCTTTAAATCTGCAAAAATAAAAAATTTAAATAAAAATGATCACATCATCACAGCAGGGGGGAAAAAAAGCCTCTTATACGTTGGGAATGTGAAGCAGTGAAAGGTGCAGGTACTGTGAAGCAACGCCTGCAGCTCGTGTTGCCCTTTGAGGCGTTTAAAGGGAAAGTATTCCAGGATATTCGCTGTAAAAGCAGTTTCAGGTCACCGTGTTAAAAATGTGGTTCTGTCAGCAGCGGCACTTTTTAAAAATCCGATTTCTGGCTCACGGCTGTTGATTTACGAGGCCTCGAGGTTAAAACGCGACAACAATCTGAGTCGTTATAATTATGAATATTAGTCGTTTTTTTTAAAGGCGTTTACGACTAGAACGGCACCGGCTTTGTTTTTTTACAGCCGTCCTGATGCATGTTTGTGTTTATTGCGTCGTCGTTTTGTTGAGCAGACAGTGTGTTTGCTGGCTGCCATGTGACCGGCCCCAGCGGATTCCACAGCGAGGTGGGGCCTCGGCCAATCAGCCGGGGTGTGGCTCGCAGCAACGCCGCCTCCCACACACACACACACACACACACACACACACACACACACACACACACAGACACACACACCGCTCTCTGAGTCCCATTGTGAGGGGACAGAGCCCCCTCTGTGTCTCTAAACAAAGGTGAAGGCAGCTCCAGGCCTCACCTTCCCTCCCCCAGACCCTGAAGTTTCACCAGCGTCCCTCTCTGAAGCGTCTCCATGTGTGGGACGAGCTCTTATTTTGAAGGTGCAACTATGGGAATGAAGTGCAGCAGCAACTTCTTCACTCACTAACACAGCTTTGTGTTGCTTTCTTGCACCATAACAAGGTTTTTATAGTTGTCATTTACTAATTACTGTAGAACTGATGACAGACGGTTTAGAACGCCGACGAGACTTCACAATAAGATGCTGTGTCCATGTTGTGTTCTTTTGTTTGTAGTGTGTTGTGTCTCACAGCTGTCGTTTTCTGTCGTGTTTTTGTTGTTTTGTGTCTTTATGTCCTGCTTCTGTCATTCTGTGTCTCGTCTTTGCCTTGTGCATCACTTTGGTCTTCCTTTTTCTCATTTTTTTTGTTGTTTTGCGTCTCGTCTTCATCATTTTGTGTCTCGTTTTTCTCTTGTACACCACTTTGGTCATTTTGTCTTGTTTTGTTGTTGTTTTGTGTCATTTTGCATCTTGTTTTTGTTGTTTTGTGTCTCATTTATGTCCTGCTTCTGTCATTTTGTGTCTCGTTTTTCTCTTGGAAATCACTTTAGTCTTTCTTTTTCCTCATTTTCTTGTTGTTTTGTGTCTCTTTTGTGTCATTTTGGGTCTCCTTTTTGTTGTTTTGTGTCTTATTTATGTCTCCTTTTTGTCAGTTTGTGTTTTGTCCTTGCCTTGTACATCACTTTGGTCATTCTGGCTATTTATTTTTGTTGTATTGCGTGTTGTTTTCGTCATTTTGTGTCTCATTTCTGTCTTTGTCTCGTTTTTCTCTTGTACATTTTGTGTTGTTTTGTGTCTTGTTGTTCTCTTGTATTTCATTTGGCTCATTTTTTGTCTGGCTTGAGCCATTTTGTGTCTCATTTGTGGTTTTGTGTCTTGTTTTTCTCTCATATTTCATTTTCGTGTCTCATTTGTGGCGCTGTGTCTGTTTCTTTTGTTGTGTTATCTCCTTATTTGTGTCATTTTGTGTCTCACTTGGGTTGTTTTGCGTCTCATTTTTGATGCTTTGTGTCTTGTTTGCGTCCAACAGCCTGTTGTTAATGTTCTTCTTGTTTTCGGCTCCAAGAAAGAGAAAAAAGTTTTTAGATTTTCCAGTTTGAACGCTGCTGTTGGACGCTGAGTGTGTTTCTACCTTAGACACGGAAACACTTTCAGTTCACGTAAAAGGAGAAAAACCTTCAAACGTTGTCATTTAAATGTGCTACAAACACAACCATTGTCTGTAAATTGTGCTTCAGTCTTGCAGTTTAACTTCAGTTCCCTCTGTTCTGTGTGTAAAACGGCCTCGTCGTCTTTTCTCGCCTCTGATTGGCCACTTCTCACCTCCCGTCGTTCAGCGACATGAATAAAAACAAGAATCAAGCGTTCCTGAATGAAACTGTAAATTAAGCCAGACAGAAGAAATGCAAACAGTCATGTGCTGTTGCTGAATGGACACTCCTGGGTGCTTCAAATCACACTGATCCTCACCAGTTTCTCAACATTTAAGACGCTTTCTGTGGCTTTTCGAGGTAAAAATAAAAACTACTCCAGCGTTACTTTTGAGCCGCCACTTGTTTCAGCCACTTGTTGACATTTTGCAGATGAATGTCGGAGCGACTCGAGGAGGGAGGATTTGTTTTTGTCTGCTGGAGAGAGCCGAAGGCTGCAGACGGCACAGCTGAAGGGCAAAACGCTACGAGTCGAACACAACTCTCAGAAAAATGCAAGAAAGCCCCTCTCCAGCACTCCCAGTTACTGTCGTTATTC
>NW_007577875.1:409169-412204 GCF_000690725.1 Stegastes partitus | reverse complement strand
AGCGTAGCGTTAGCCGCTGTGAGAGAAGCTAACTTCCTGTTCAGTTTTTTCTCTGCTTCAGAGACATTTCTGAGACCACAGAGCGACGAAAGACAGAGAAGAGCATTCTATTTATCAATAATCCATCAATAGTAACACAAACAATCAGACAAATTGCCAAATATCGGCCACGATAGCCGGCCACATTGATCATCCTTTTTCTTTTGTCGTGTTTCTGACCTATTAAAGGCCACATGTTGAACAAAGAGATTTATAAACTATACGGTTTTTCCAACAATCGGAAAGTTTTTATTTGTTTTTAACAGTTTCTGGCTAGTAAATGGATTGATTTTGACAATATTTTCAAAAGACAGCATGCCTTTCAAACCCGCCAGCAGGTGTTGGGGTTCAGAGGGTTTATGTTGAAATTAAAAAAACATCCAAAATTGCTTCATGACAAAAAATTTGTGGGATGGCAATAACCAAAACACTTACAACAGGCCTGAGGTCGGTTCTTGTTCAACATTTTACGACTACCATGACTATAAACACATTAGTATATGAATAAATAGACGTGGATACAGTATGACACACATAATGTACATCAGAATAAACAGTATTTAGAACAGAGTGTCAAAAAAACAACAACAAAGCTAATCAGCTACTCACTAAAATCCAGCGTTATCCACGTTAGCTCCTTCCACATGTCCTCTGTTAATCTATTAATGTGTCGGCTTTGTGTGTGAATTTTCCGTACAAGTTGTGACGGGAGGTCAAAGAGCGTTACTGGTTACTGGAGTAAAGCAGTAAAGTTTTACTGATTTCGGTTTGTAATGAGAAACTGTAGGTAGGAGAAAGGTGTTTCCTAAATTCAGTGGTATTAAAGCTCAGCATAAAGGCCTTTTTGGTCACAGGATACGTAACGTTGCTGCATCAGAGGAAAGGACAGTTTTACCGTCATGTTCCTCCCGTTGTCATGAACAAACACCCGCGACAGTCACGAACATATTTCGTATACGGGCAAGATTTGATAGTATCATAAAAATGACCAATAAAGTCGTGAGGTTTCTTCAAGATCTCGAAGAGCAGCTCCCTGATCTTGGCGTCGGACCAGTTTCCAGACATTGTTGTGTTTATATTTTGCTCAAGAGTCCAGCAAAGTGAAAAGATGGCTGTCACAACTTTTGCGAAAGAGAAGAAAGAGAAAGTAGTGTTTGTCTGAAACGGGTTTGAGGTAACAGATCAAGTGTAAAATATGATAATTTTCTCGTAGACTTCTAAACAATCTGACTTCTCTCTGCAGCCAGAGGAGTCGCCCCCTGCTGGCTGTTAGAAAGAAGACTTTGTACATCTTTTACGAACAGCTTGTGGTCATATAACTGCTGTCTTTAGCGTTANAAAAATTACAGTTAAATACTCTTTTATTTTTATTTTTTGTAGTGTAGAAACAACGCTGTCGATAAATATTAAAAAATCTGATTATGGGAAACAGGAAATCATGTTCTAATCATGAAGTTGGTAAAAACCTTTGACCTGCCTGTCGGTGGTGTCGAACAAACAAAAAGAAAAAGGTTCGGGCTTCAGATATTTCAGCCTTCAACAAACTGCTTCATCCACCTGCTGCTAATGCGGCTAAAATTCAATCCTTTTTCTGATATTGTGCATTCTGCCGACTTCTTAATGACTCGTCAGTGCACTCGCACACACACACACTGAAGCGCTAATCTGTTCAGAAGAACTGGCTCTGAAGGGCTTCGTGCTGCAACCAGACCTGGATCAAACACGATTTACAAATAATTCCCTGGCATTTGTTTTAACGCAATCTGGAGCTCCAGCTGGGTGGAGTTCAGTGCTCCGGGACAGCTCACCATATGAGCAGCAAATTACCCAAAACACACACACACACACACACACACACACACACACACACTCTCCAAGTCTTGGAAGTTTGCAAAAATCACACCCGGTTTCAAATAGAACGGAGCAAACGGAACGGAGAATCTTTTTTTTTTTTGGACTTGATCCACATCTGCTCCGAGAACCAGGCGGTAAAAAAAAAAAGGGGGGAGGTTAGGAGCTGAGGAGGAGGCCGAGGGCTAACGAGGAGTGATAGTGAGACGCTGTGTGAGAGTGCATGTTGTGTATAAATGAGGAGTGACAAGATGTGTGTGTGCGTGCATCCTTCCTCCGCCTTCCTCCTCCTTCCTCCTCCTCCTCCTCCACCACCACCGGAGGAGGGGTCCCACTGTGGAGTTCCAGGAATAAAAAGGGTGGGGTGGGTGTGACCCTGTCAGCCTCTGATCCTACCACAGGAAGTCGGGGTGGGGGTGTAGAGGAGGACGAGGAGGACTGAAAAACAGGCCGATTCCTTCTTTTTTTTTTTCTCTTCCCCCTCCTTTACACACTCGGTGACACTTTGCAGCCGAGAAAGCGAACCTTTGGGTGACCCGACCCACATCCGAACCGATTCACGAGCTCCCCGGCCGGGAACGCACCAACGAGCCGACTTAATTTATATTAGATTCGATTAAATTCTCATTGCACAAGACAAGTAAATGCAGTTTAGCATCGGACCAGAAGGAAAGTGCATTATGTAGAGAATTGAACAGAATAAGCAGAATAAGCAGAGCAACATAAAATAAGCATCGACTCAGAAGTTTTTCTTCAAGCAGATTCTCGATAATCAACAAACTGGTATTTGGAGCCGACACACATTAAATCTAATGTTTAACAGCAGAGAACCCGTCTGCATAACTGGACTTCTTTACACACCTGAATGTGTAAAACAGAACCAGGAGTTTATGACATCGATCGGTTTGTCTGCTGCTGTTCTTCTCTATTTTCTACTCTTCTGTCACTTTTATTGCCTACTAAGGTCCACATCTTAAAGTTTTGTTAATTACTGGTTTCCTGTGTTTCAGGTTAATCTGTGGCCGCCTGCTAGCTTAGCCGCTAGCCGTTAGCGTAGCGTTAGCCGCTGTGAGAGAAGCTAACTTCCTGTTCAGTTTTTTCTCTGCTTCAGAGACATTTCTGAGACCACAGAGCGACGAAAGACA
>NW_007577875.1:384682-408649 GCF_000690725.1 Stegastes partitus | reverse complement strand
GCCAGAGGAGTCGCCCCCTGCTGGCTGTTAGAAAGAAGACTTTGTACATCTTTTACGAACAGCTTGTGGTCATATAACTGCTGTCTTTAGCGTTATTTAAAACATCTCTGGTGTAAATCCACGTTAAGAATGTAAAAACAAAACAAGAATGAACCCGTTAAATTCACTCGGACGCACGTTTGGTGCAAATATACATCCCTAGCTAGCTGTAGCTAACATCGTTCAAACAGGCTGCTCAAGTTAACACGATGCTTTACATTCAGTCTGAAAGCATTAAAAAAGTGACCAGATGAATTCATGCATCTTTACGCTCACTGTAATGTTCGTCAGAGATAATGTGAAAAGAGTAAAGACTGTCCTTGGTGTTCAAGTATTTTTGTGCACGTATAGGGCTTTGTACTGAAAAATCTCGTGATTAAAAATGTTATTTTAAATATGTTTTAGACACAGCTCGCTCTGGTGGACAACACGTCTGTGACTTGTTTGTTTTGTGTATAAACAAACAAAACAAATGACGATTGCGGTGCTCGTGAGGCGACCACAACTGCAGCTTCATGGACTGTTGAGCTTCGATGACACGTTATGTTGCGATGCTTTTAAAACAAGTCAACGTGGACGCGATGAGCAGTCTGAAGAGTTGTCAATGATCAAATGAGATGAAAGCAATCATCAGTTGCAGGTCTAAGAATCACCATAAGGCCAAAACTAATACGTTAAGGACAGTGATTTGAGGATCCGTCTCTGGGCTTCAAACAGCCCGATCTGAACGTTTTTTAAAAGTCTATTTTTATCCGCTGAAGGCTGACTGAGCGTGAACTGAACGCTCTGTTTCATCCTCGTACGATCCCACACATTCACACCCGCTCAGAACAACCAGTCTGTTACCGCCGAGCTGAGGAGAGGAGTCGAGCTGGAAGTTACCGAAGGAAGTTTTTTTTGTTTTTTTAATTCTTTGCCCTGGTCTGGGATTCAAACCCTGAAACGGACGGTTAACGGGAGCTGACGCAAAGTACGTTCAGACTGTCCCGAAGCTCGACACAAAGACAGAAAATGTGTTTTTCTGATGCGGTGAAAGAAGGACGGAGGCCCGACAGGAACGATGCTGCACGAACTGATGAGCTCTGTAACATTTCCACTTTGTGCTGAGACATATAAGAGTACACCAAGAAAAATAAAGGCGAGCAGCCGGGTTTATGTGATGATCTTTTCTCTTAGAGCCGCATACAAAGGCTTGTTTTACATTTTAGTGCAGTTTTTACACTCTAAACTAGAAGACATGTGAACGACAACACCTGCATTGTGTGCTTAAACAGAGAAAGTTCACTTCTTGGTTGTGCTGCTTCACCAGAACGTCAGACTGCATCTTCAAGAGAAGCTCTATTCCCGGTGCTAGCAGCCGAAAACGGAGAATTCCTTTCAAAATCTGCATTTCTGTGGCCCACAAAGTTAAAACTTAAAATCGACTTGCTATTGAGAAACATGGATGTGTTTTTGCCAGAAGTTACCGCCGTCGTGTTTGCGGCGTACTTGACCTCACGGCGCTGCAACAACAGAAACTTTCAAGGATTTTTAAAAAACAAAAATCCTTCAAAACTCATTTGCCTTCGCCGCTGAAGCAATTAACTTTGTCTATTTAAATCTAGTAATGAAACAATAACTCATGAATCATTCATTTTCGGGTTCCAGCGTCCCCGATGCGACGGTTCCGCGGCTTCTCTTTTGTTTTGCCATGTTGGAAATGGAACGTCGAGCCAAAACAGGCCATTCTGAGTGAAGGGTTGCCTTGGACTCGAACATCGCTTTTGTTTGAGACAACTCGTGAAGACATTAGCGTTTGGTGGTTCACGGGAACGGCGACGTTCCTGCTTCGTCGTCGTTCTTTCAGGTTGTAAGTTAGACTCAACTTTCTGGCCGTTGCACAAGTGCTAAGACGAAAAATGAAGTTTAGCGTCTCAGCAGAAGTGCAAAAGTAGCAGCAAAGTGTCGAATGTGCATTATGTTAGAGAAAGAACAGCACGAACACGTTAAGAATATGAATATAGTAGCTTTAAATGTCACTATAACGATGGCGGGGGGAGCAAATGTATGAACAGTGAAGCCCTGAACATGTTGGCTTCATGTTCGAGTGAGAATCCCGCACGCTTTTCTGTAAAAGTTTTAACGGCGGTCTTACTAGATTGGACCGAATAGGATTAGACGCTCAACGCATACAGTCGCATTAACAGCAAGATGTTAGCCGCTGTTTTGTGTAGCAGGCGACACAACAACCTAGCAAGCGACGTAGTAAAAGCCTTCAGGGGGGAAAGCAGTTGGATGACGTCTGGAAACTGGTCTGAGATCAGGGAGGACGAGATCCTGAAGCGGTCCGATCTTGCATTCGTCATCGTTGAGGGTACTTGTGAGTAAAACCACGAGTTATAAACGTTAAAAGCCACAACTTACGCTCACTTTAACGGACTAAAACAGCGATGGTACATATCCTATAAACATAGAGGCCTTTCTACTGTATTTTTTTCCGATTCTGATTTAAACAAGGCTCATAAAACCTTCACCGTGTCATCATTTCTATCATTGCGATTCTGCAGAATTCCACGTTATAGCACCAAAAATAGGCACTTTTTTTTTTCTTCTTCTTTAGCTTAATGTGATTGTTTGACACTAGAAATCTAGAGGATGACCATTAAATGCATCATTACACGAGCGCGGCAGGACTCGGTGTGAAATAAAAACACTTGCTTGGTGATTTCATTTTTTTTTACAGTGTGCGAGAGCGAGAGAGGGTGGGACGGAGAGACTATCTGGGTCAGCGCTCCTCTCTGTCACTGCTGCCTCTCTGCAAACCCCCCCGGCCCTGACTGTGTGTGTGTGTTCGTGCATGCAAGTGTGTGTTCGTGCATGCAAGTGTGTGTTCGTGCATGCAAGTGTGTGTGTGTGTGTGTGTGTGTTGGGCGGGAGGTGGGGGATTGCCCCAGTCGGCCTCGCTGCGTTCATGCCCCCACAGGGTCCGCACATGCACGCATACATGGTTCACGCCTGGTTATGTCCACACCCATGAACGCACACGAGGCGATTTTCACGTCCAAAAAGAAAAAAAAGAAAAAAGCCATCGAATGCACACACACACACTTAGTGACACATACATATGAAGATGAAGATCATTCGGTTTTTCTGGTTCTGCAGCAGCTTCGGTTTTGGAGTTTTTCTGTCGTTTGATTGCAACAACTCGGAGGATAAATATGCAAAATAAAGCGAGCGTGTCTTTCCTCCGTCATAATGCCTGCTTGCTCATACCACTGCGGGTTCAGTCTGAGTTCACGGCGCTATCTGACGTCCTCTTGACACGCCGTCAATAGAGTTCAGATATGAGATTTGTCACCGCAAAAGCAGACGAACTTCGCAGTGGGAGGTTATGCGTCTCTATACATTTAACGGCATCTTCTGGATTGTTGCTCACAGATTGACCGGCACTGAAAGGTTTCGCTCCAAACTGTCCTGTGGCTTCATTAACTTTCCGTCTTTTGATGGTGTCGAAGCCTCGGTGGCGATATTCCAAGACAAAGCAACATTAATTCCAGTGAAAGGGCCTGAGGCTATGGCACGTTTGGCTTCGGCGCGTACAAACGGCACAAAATAACATCCTAATTCAGCGCTAAGTGGGTTTTAAAAGGTATCTTGGTTGGCATTTTTTTGCTTTCATCGGAGGGAACTCGAAGTACACCGCGACTGCACCCTCATTTGTTCGTTCCTATCGCACAAAACGGCTCGAGATTCATTCCTTGGCGTTCGCGATGCTCAGTAAATTATCTCCCTTGTTACACGGCGGTTTCTGTGGTAATAATTCAGTAGAGTATAAAGCCTCTTCACGACCGCAAAGCATCACATGACCTGCAAATTTAGCTTGGCCACAGCGTCAAAGAAGCGCTGCGCAGCCCCGAGCCGTGTCTGGTTTCTTGGAAGTCGCCGGTTTTTGCTGAATGTTGGTTTCAAACAGCAGCTAGAAAGAAATCATCGGCTGCCAAATGCAGCAGGTCGTAGCAGGAAACGGTTCCTGAACGCTCGTACGAGTGTTACAAATCAGCCTAATCAACGGTCTGAGCTGGGAAAAAAAACGCAATAATAAACTCATAAATTATACATCACTCGCGTAATTGACTCCCCTGTAATTGCCACGTAGAGCCGCCTGTCCGACTTGTGGGAAGGTTTTACTCGCAAAAAAGTCACCAAGGGGCAAAAGGAAGACTTTTGCACGGCAAAGCTCCCATTTAGGGCCGAACAAATAGTCAAAGTATTACAGAATTATTGCACCATCACCAAGTGCAACATCCAGATTGCATCAGCTGCAGTTTTGTGATAAAACGCGTTACAAATACTGTTATAAATGAAGCCTTGTGATGCTACAGAGATGCAACGATGTGTAAATCGTATTCTCCGTACCTATGGGAACGTTGGGTAGAAATGGCAGGAAAGATCGCAAATTTTAGATTTTGTTTTGTGATGGAAAAGAAATTCAGAAAAATTACAATTTAAGCTAAAACCGCAAAATAATCTGTCCAAAATCATTTTTCATATTGTTCAGTCAAACTTCAAGTCCTGGAAATGAGCAAACCGCAAACATTTACAGTATATATATATATATATATATATATATATAGTACAGCTGTTGCTAACGTCATGTTGTCTGAGCTGCAGGAGCGATTTAACATAAAAGAACTGCTCCTATAAAGACAAGATGCTCCGTGACTAATACGAGGACAACATGAGCAGATAGAGGCTCATTACAGCCTGCAGCAGGTGACGCAGGAGGACCAAGATGCATCAACACCATTAATGTGTCGTCATATAGTTTATTTTACTTATTTCAGGATCGTATTAAAACTCCAAACTCACACAGATTCTGGCTTATTTGAGGTCAAACACCTATTTTCCTCCCGTGTACACGCCCTCCGTACATAAATCTGATGACCACACTTGAAGTTCAGAAACTCTTCACAAAAGATTCTCTTTAGTCAAATATAAAGTATGTCGACACTATTTTACATGTATTTGTAATGATGTTGATGTCATACAATTTAGTTCTTGTGCTTGTTTTGCTAATTACAGGCGTTTACATCGCAGCTGAATTGCAGCTCTCTGGGATCAACGAAGCGGTTTGCATCAGTCTTTTTGATTTAAGAAAACTTCTAATGAAATTATTGTTAATATAAAACCTCGATTTTCCTCTTAAATCAAAGGTATTTTCTGTTACTTAATGACTCTTTACACATAAAACTTTTGTTGTTCGGTAAAGGAAACTTTGTGTGGTGCAAACTTAACTTATTTCATAAAGGAACACAAGTTTTTAAGTTGATTTTATTAGCTTGTTCCAATTAGATTTTCTTGTGTCGCTTTTGTTTTTGTTTTTCCACATGGAGTAACTTTAAAAACTGAATTCATTCAACAAGAAAGCTGTTGGTTAATAGAGGCTACACACCAGTTCTCTTTGCTTTAGTGGAATCTATTTGTAAATGTTGAAAGGTCAAGACAATTTCATGAAGCTGCCGCATCTTTAAAGTCATTTTTAATTAAAAATCTGTGTTTGAATTGCTCACAATGTGAAGCTGGTCACATGTGTGCAACTTAAAACGTTTATCTAAATCAGCAAATTTATATTTTTATCTTCTAATTGTGCATTTTGGTGGGAATACGTCCCTTGAATGACCTTTTGGAGTGTGTTAAAGTAGCTGTTTACGCTGTTTATGCTGTTTGTACGTCATGTAAAAGCCAGATTAGGTGTATTTTAAGTACGTAAGGTTGATCTTCAACTGCTGAGGCCGCGAGAAATGGGAAGAACGGCGCCGACGCTCAGAACAAAGTGAAGTTTCGCAGAGCGGAGAGGCTGGTAGAGGGCAGGGAGGTCAGTTCCCATTGGTTTCCAGTTGAGGATCCAAACATTGCACAACTGCTGTAACTGGAGTCCCTAACACACAAACAAACGCACACACGCCCCTCCTCATATGGCCTCAGCCCTGAGCAGCACCAGGACTCGCTCTCAGGAAAGGAGGCCGCGAAGCAAAACTCAACGTCGGTGTTTCTGAGCTATCCGGGTCAGCAGCTTCTGCCTCCTCCATACATTCACACACCCTCCTCTTCCTCTGTCCGAGCTCAGCCTCCTCTAACCGTGGCTCGTTTTTTATTTCATTCTTCCTCCTTTTCGACCTCCCTCACTTTCTGCTGCCGACTGTGTGCAGAGGAGGGTGGGGCTCGGTTAATAAGTGACAGAGATGAGATGGGCAGCCGGGTGGAGGCCGGCCGGCCGGCCGGGCGCTAAAAGGGCCACGCAAGCAAACAGCAGAACTTCTGAGTCGGGGCAGATATTGAAAGTAAAGTTTTAGAGCCACGGGGGATCACGTCACATAGTCTGAACTGGGAGTGTAGCGCACTGTCTTTGCTCAGATTTTAGACGTCAGCTCTTTACTTTACTTGGCATTCAGAGCAAAAACAGTTCTTTAAGCTACTAAAAATACACAAGAGGCCTGTATTTGTGATATAAGAAAGGCTATAGTTTCATCAAGTGGAGATAATTTGCTATTAAATGGATTTGAGTCACTCAGATATGAAATGTGCGACACGCTAGCAGCTCTGTGAGGCCGCCATGTTCACCATCTTGGTTTATTGTAGTGAAACACGAGAGCGAAGGATGAATGTTTATAATAAACCAAACACAGAGGCTTCATGAGGTTATTGCAGTTCGTCCTGAAAGAATTGTTAAATTTCACTAAAGTACCATCGAAGGTGGTTTGATTGAAATGAGAAGCTGCTGTTTGTGACTCAGTGTTTGTCTGAAGTAGTGAATCTTTTTTTTGTTTTCTTTCATAGCACCATAGTTTCCATAAAGCTCTTTTCTTGTGCAGGTACTTGTGGGCCAAACAGCCTTGAAGCTGTGCTTGATTTTAGTTCTGACTTCTTTCCTTATTGTAGAAACCTTATCACTGAAGAGGCTGTTTCCAAAGGCAGGAACTTGCAGGTGGTTTTCGAGCAGCCCAAACCTTTGCGCATGTTCTTCCTGCAGGAATCGCCCCGGTGGAAACACTTTCAGGGGTAGAAAAATGCCACCTGCTTCAGGATAGATACTTCGGAGCTGCCCTGAAAAGCTTGCATGTGGTTCGTCCAGCAGCAGCCTTCTTCTCTCTAACATCTAGCACCATAAGGGCGAACACAACAAACCCCCCATTGTTCTGTTTCCTACATAGAACCACAGCTACGTCCCAGCGACTGCTATCTGTTGCTGTGTTGGTGCAGTCTTGGTCAAAACCTGGAAAGGCCGATTGCAGAGCTGCTCCTGCAAAACTTTCACAGCACCTCTTTCCTGCCCCGAGTTTGGGCAGCCCGTGGGTGCCATAGGTGGCAGGATTACTGGGCAAAAACACACATAGAAAGGCGTGCATGGAGACGAGTTACATGAAAAATGTTCTGTTATTGTTTGCAAACAGCTGCACGGTTCACAATGCAAACTGGGCGCCGCTCGCACAGCGTAAACACCGAGCGTGCAGCAGATTTTTTTAATAGTTCACGTTGAAATAACAAAAACATAAAACCAGCAGGTTATAGTTTATTAAATGCGAGATATTCTTTGGAACATAGGGAGCTTTATATTTGTTGTTGTAACACACAGCGACTCTACAGCAGGATGGAAACAACCGATACTGGAAATAAGAAGAAGAAATCCCCAGTCAGTGTGAACTTTTTGCGTCGTTGTCTCTAAAGGGCTGGGTGAGGTTGATGGACATTTTAGGGGACGGACTCACTCCGTCAGACATGTTTACCTGAAGCATCACGTGGCTCATGGAGACACAAGTTGTTGACGTACAAGTGCGTGTCTACCGTCTGATTGTTCTCGTCTGTGGCATTGTGTGAATAAACCTGCATGTGACGGCGGCCTTTAATAGTCGAAGGAGTGTCTGCGTCACGCTGTGCGATCGCTGTCCTTTAAAGCTGCACCTGACTAGCGTGCGGATTCACTCGGCGGCTGAGAGTCTGTCACCAGTCGAACAACTTTTTGTGCATCGTTGGCCAAATTAAAAGCTTTTACGAAAACTTTTTTAGTCAGAAAAGACGACCGTTTGCACGTGCATCCATTTGATCAACTTGTATCGTTGAATTTATGTATTTGTAAACCATGACATCTCTAATTTTCCAACCTAAACGCATGCAGACAGTCAGACAAAACTCCTCCTGCAGCACGGTGCTTCTCTCTGCCTCATCCTCAGCCTCGGTTGCTTCTCTGTTGTTGTGGAGGCTGTAACAAACAGTGCCATCTCTGTCTTCTATTGTCCCGCAAGAACGAGCGAGTTCAAACGCCACAGCGCACAGTAAGGAGAAGTAAAAGGAGGGAAACTTTACCCTCATCCTCTCTCTCTCTCTCTCACACAGATGTGACCTTATATGTCTGTCCTCTTCTTCTTCCTCCTTTGTAACTAAAACCACTCAGTGTGTCTCCTCTTCAACCCTCCCACGCTCCTCTCGCCAGCCCCCACCCAGTTTAATGCGCTAGTAAATCAAGACATTAATTTGCAACGCGTTCGCGGGGATCGCACACGTCCAACATGTGTCCAACACAGGAGTGAGAGGAGGTGATCTCATGATGCTGCAACATTACATCATCGCGTGTTGACACGGAGCGGCAGCGTCGACTTCGCTCTCTGTGCCGGAGAAGACAAAGTTAACTCCTCGGCCACTCCCTGACAGTTTCGCTCCCTCCACCCCTCCTTCGGCTGAGGACAAACCGACACCTCTTAAAGGGCCACGGCTCCTCAGGAAGGCCTCCCCCTGGAGCTGCACTGCACAAACTTGGAGCTGCTCGTTTAGAAAAACAAGATATCTGCATGAAAATTTGCACCGCGAACACAGTTTTAGCTGCTACGAGACTCTCAAACTTCACTATACATTTGAACATTCTACTTCTTAGAGATGTTTTGGAAGACTTTATGTCCTATTGAAGGAACATAACGCTGCAATACGACCCACTGTTTTTACTAGAAGTCACTAATCTGCGTCAATCAACCATTTTGTGACAATGAAACACAAATAATTGCACCGATATTCACAACAATTAGCCGCGTTATTCATTAGAAGCCATTTTTACATGTAAAAATTTAGAAAATAATCAGCAGAATTTAACTTTTGTCTTTCTTTTTTAATGATTTATGGCATTATAACTGTTTTTTGAGTTCTCTCTACTTCTAAATCTTTATACTGCAGTGGAAAATGAACCCACGGTGACCCTCTCTTGAATGTAAGTATTGTTATTTTTAATCGCCAGCTTGCTCTGAATCGTATCACAGCGGCTTCCTGGTTAAAGGTGGGGCTGCAACCAGGGTTGTACTTGCATGCAGGGTGTTTTTTTGTGCACCCCAAAGAGGTTTTAATGAGCACCAAAGTAAAACTACCAGCAATAAAATGACAAGAACAGAGAATTTTAAAATAAAACTAGAATTTTCAGCCTGTTTTGTTAATTGGGGGTTTATTTACTCGAGAGTAGTAGATGTTTTTGTTCATTAAAGGGTCAGAAATAGCAAAAGAAATGCATACATTTCAGTTAAACAAGGTACCACAGACTCATTGTATTTGGAACGATCACGGTAAATGTCAAAAAGTCGATTTTATGCCAAGAAAAGCTTCAACTCATGATAGTTTTCATAAATTCATGCAATAATAGCCAAAAAAATATGTTAAAAACACTGGAAACGTCCAAAGGTGGCATCTTCAAATGATTTCCGACACAAAGATGTTCAAAAACGCAGCATCTTCAGCAGGATGTTCGACTCCTTTGCTTTGAAAAATAGCATAAACGCCTGATTGACCCAAACTTTCTGAGTCGTAGTTCTTCACTATTTAATCAAACTCACTTTTTTTTTTCAGATTTCATGTTCCGGCAACACATTGCAAACCGCTGAATTCTCGTTGGCGCGACGGCCGCCGATGAGTCAGACCGCGGAGGCAGCGAGTGTCGCAGCGGCGGCGGCAGAACTGGAAGTTCTTTAAAGTGAAGTTCAGAGGAGGGTTTTATTAGGACTTCAGAGAAATGGTTTACTGAGTCGGTTACGGTCATTGCCAAAGGGCCACTGTGGCATCCTGACTGTAACTGTTTCAACATGAGACCCAACCGACCCCTCTGCAAACCTTTATTTGCATTACCGCCCGCCTTAGGAAGGAAATGTGACACAGTCACGGCAGCACGACCGCATGTTTACGCACAAGTCTGGACGGTTCAGAACAAGGAAACTGCATTTAGGTGTCAGCTTACAATTAGTAAAAGTAGAAGTGGAAATAGCGAACACTGTAACAGACCATCACATATGAAGGTGCATTTTACTGACTGATGGATCGTCTGTTTCATCATTTACACTGATGTTAGCATTGCACACCGACCACAACAAACAGCCGCGCTTCTCATTTAACGCATTTTTTCAAGTGTTTAAAGTGAATGTAACCGTTTGAACCATAAAAACCCGCCAGTGAGTTTATTATCCTTTAAAAAAAAATCTGCAAAATCACACAATTTATCAGAGCAGGAAACTGTAAAAGCAGAAAGAATTAACTGTCCCTAAACTACTCACGCTGCTCCATCAGAGAACAAAAAATTTAAGCTTAAAATCAGGATTTTTCATTAAATCGCTTTTTTTCTTCATGTCACGTTTAAAAATTCATCAAAAATAAACCGTCTGGCGTAAACAAAGTTTGTAAAAAACTACAAATTCTGGGAAAATCAGTAAAACAGTGAAGCTATTAGTGATTCTACTGCGACCAACAGCCAGGTAGCAAAAATTCAGGGACTTTTCAGCTGAACTGCAGGCTGAGCTTTCACGGAACAGATTAAAAATGTTTGCAGTAAAATATCTACAGTATGTAGAGTCACCATTTTTCAACAATAAATAACTGATCAAAGGGCTTCCACTTCGTATAACTGTGCACAAAAGACATGTTCGAGTTCTCTCTGGTGCTAGTTTTGGTTCCACTGCAGTGAAAAATGAGCCCACAGTGACTAAAAAAGACCAGAAATCGTTTGGAGTTAAACATAAAGAGAGCCATCTTTCACTTGAACTAAAATAATAAAAAACCTTCAGCACTGCTGCTGCAAACACTGAGTCTGAGCTTCAATCTGAACCACCAGCGTCACTAATTTCCAGAAATCCAAGGATTACAATGACACCAGTCAGTCAGTCAGCCTGTTTCTGTCCGTCTCCCGCAAAACACACACAAACGGCCGTCTTATCTAACCGAGCGCTCGGATCGAAGTGCAGCGAAAGTCAAAACAACAGCTGACGACTGCTGTCAGGCCACGACAACAACAGGAGGCACGAGTCAACAGAGAGGTGTGTAACGGCTGCCGGGGGAAAAGGTCGCTGCTGCCGCGTGGTGTCGGACATCTTCCTCAGGACGCCAAGGGCAGGGGGGGCAAAAAAAAAAAAAGAGAAGGAGCAAAGTTAGGACGACGAAAGCCGATCCACGTGACGAAATTATGTAATTAACCCGAGACGGCGAGAGTCTGTTTGCAGACGTGTACCAGGAATACAAACGCCGTTCAAAACAAATGTTTGCGGAGGTGCTTTGATTTGTTCGTCCAAAAACGGCACCAGTGACGAGTCTAAAAATTCAGCTGTTTTGGGACGGGAGCAAACTCCAGCGTCTACAGTCAGATGTAGTCACACCCTTCTATTAAAGAGAAGGCAAAATTCACAACAGTCCCTCAAATAACTAGAAACTGAAAAAAGTGGTAATAAATAAAAATTTTAAAAATTACAATGAGTGAAATAAGATGTTGCTTTTGAACTGTGGTTGGAAAGAATGTTTAAAAAAAAAAAAAACAGTCCCGGACAAATTAGAGCACTTTGCTGATGAGCCGGTTGCCAGAATTAAAAATACCTGTCAGCAGGTGCACAAGTCTGACTGAGAGTTACAGAAAACACCTGATGGCAGTGATTGGCTCAAAGGGGTGTTCAACTAAATATTAGTTTACAGGTCCTATCATGCCTGTTTGCTTGTTTGCTTGTTTTTTTTATTAATATTTCTGTTGAACCATAATTCAAAAGCAACGTAATGATTTTCACAACATTTTTATTTATTTTTACTTTTGTCAATTTCAACTTATTTGACAATCCACGAGAACATTGGTACCTACAACTAATTTCTGGTGTCACCACATCTGGATCAGAAATGTGTTATAAGAGGAGCAAACTGGAAATAGAAAACTCCTGCACAATAACTACAGTAGACTAAGTTTTACACAAAAATGAGAATTTGAAATTTAGTTCAAGATTGAGGGTACGTATAAAATCGTGAAGAGAAACCCTCACGGAGTGTTAAAACCCAACATTCACACTTTCCACTGTTTTCATTCTTCAGCGCACAGTTTTAGCTTTTAGCTGAATTTGATGACTGTTTTTTTCCTTCTTTAATGGGAGGCTATGAATACATCTGAGGGCGACTGTACTTGGAAGTTGCTGCTACATAGGGCGGGGTGATATGGCCCAAAATATTTATCACAGTATAAATGAGAAAATTTGCGATAACGATACGGTTGATGCTAGACAAAATACTTGCACAGCTTTATTGGTGCAAATGAAAAAAAGAACAATATTCGGATCTCAAAATTGCTATGCGGACGCCACCACAACCACCGAATATCCGATATGCGGGTCCAGCCCTACTGTGTCGGTCGATGCCTTCGCCCTCCTCCTTGGTGGCCGCCATGCTTCTCGCTCCATGTGCATTAGCCCGGACGAAAACAACGGCACTCAAATTTTATTGCGATATTTCAATTTCATATCATCCCCCTGACATTACACCAGTATGATACAGCCCAGCCCTGCTGCTACATTCATCCATGAGTGTCCAGCGTGGTCAACGTGAGGCTAACCGAAGTCCTGAACAACACCATAAACGCAGCGTGTTATGTTATAATTCTGTATATTCTCATCAACCTAAACCTCTGCAACCAAATGGACGTCCCGGTACAACCAAGAAGGCAACAACAGGCTCGGAGAAGTTGGTGGACAATTAGTTGGGACTCCAAAGCTTCTTAGAGATTCAGCCCAAACTAGCATCCAGCATCCAGCATGACTCTGATCTTCCACCTGCTGTCTGGGGCATTTACAGGTGGCCTTTTTCTACTCAGTGGTCCAAGCATTGTCCGTCTGCTGGTCACACCGTCTAATCGTTGTCCTTTTAAAGCCAAACCCAGTGGTCTGTATTTTGTCTAAGTCTTAAAACCGTTTGCTTTGCTCAGAGAATACTGCAGCATGAATGACGTCCAGTTCACAGACAGCATTTAAAGTCGTAAGAAAGAAAGAAAATAAGCACCGACCGCGTCAAGGACGTGCAAGTTTCATTTGGCTGCACGTTCAGAAAAGAAAACAGAATTTTCCATCAGGTGAGAAGCACTCACCAACAATACCGTCGCTTCTTTCATTCACGCTGCCACAAATAAAAACAGACCAAGGAACGCCGGGATTATTCACTCAGCTCGTACACGCCAGCAGTTTTTTGTTAATTTTCTTTTTTTTCCCCTCTTTCATCACTTCAATGCTTTTAGCACTTTGCTGGTTTTTTTTGTGCTTTATAGCAACAGCAGATGGACTCGCTTCATTGTCTGCTTGAGTGTTTTTTTTTTTTTCTCTCGTTGGCACCGTCTGGATTTAGGCGTAGTCGCGTCTCCTGGTTGCATATTTAAGTAAAGAAGATATCCACAGTGACATATATGTCCAAACATTTTAAATATATACTGTGGAACTGTATTGTCAGAGATCCTTTACTCCATTAATTTACACATTTTTCGAATGTTTTTCAATTTAGCAAAGTTAGAAAAACTCTTAATTGCATCTAAATGTAATTGTCAGTAACAATATTTCAAATAATTCTGCCAAAACAAAATTATCATTCCGATCAAGCCACATTGGATCCATTTCTTTTTAATCAAGCATCTTGTGCCAACTTTTAAGGAACAACATGTACTGACTGATTGACCAGTATGACATTTCGATGTAATAATACATCACGTTTCCGTTAACAAAGCGCTCCTCCTAAGCGTCGGGTGTTTCGGCATCCGTCACTCAGCAGCGTCGCCACGATCAAACGCCTCCGACAGCGTTTGTATTCGTCGGAGGCGACACCCGTCGAGTGACTTCTTTGATGTTCTCTGCCGAGGAGCTCTCTGATTCCGACGAACACGAGGCCGGACTCACCGAGGAATCCTGCGACGCCGGTTCGCTGTCAGCCGCGCGTTCGCCATAAAACAACACGGACGCTTCACAGGAAAAACCAAAACGCCGAAGCACCGTCGGGTCGCTTCAGGCCGCGTGGTTGCTTTTAATAATCCTGCATCTTCTCTGCAATTTACTTTTTCATTAACCCTTATTGTAAAGCATTATTTATTATTATTATTTTTTAACTTATGATTACTTAAAAATAAAGATATGTCTAATCTATGTTTGATTTATTAACTACACCAACACATTTATAGTTAAAGCTTAACTAATACAAGTTTGTACCCCGAAAAACAAACTCACACTCGAAAAAAATGACTCTTTCGCTCATCAAGAAATCTTCATGACAAATTCTAATAATAAGATAATGTTCAACCAACAAACTGTCATTAGCTTAGCTTAGCTTTAGTTACCACATATTTAATAACTGGTAGCATAAACCTACATTTTTAAGTTGATTATTCATAAAACATTAAGTTGTTCCAACTAGTTTATTTAAAAGGATTTTTTGTTCGCATCTACCATAATTATGAACACAAGTTTTAACGTTGACAAACTCACTCCAGTTCGATTTTTTTTCAGTAGTTTTTGGGCTTTTTCGCATTTTTGTTTTTTGAGGGTCTTTTGAAGCGTAATTCTGTATTTCAACACACAATGTTTAAATATTAAAAGCAAAAGCAAATTTAAAAAAAAAAATATACAGAGAAAGTCCTCTCTAGTTGTGTAGATTTGTCAAATTAAACTTCATCGTTCTTAGCTCCACTAGTTTGCTAAACTAAACGGTAAAATGGCCAAAATTCGCGGCTAAAAATGAGTCCGCTGTTGGAAAATATCCCCAAATTCACTGCTTTTGTGGAGTTTATGTTGAGTTAAAAGGACTCTTTAAGGAATCTTTAAGTTATCAAACTGTTTTTATTGAGTTACTGCAACTTGAATATATTTTTTAAACTCAACTACTGCTGGAATATGAGTTTAAATTACACAGAATATTGAGTTGAAGCAGCAACATCATGTCAGACCGACCCATCAAAATAAAGGTTGCACTTCTGCATTTACTGGGGCGGTGGGAACAGGTCCCTGTGGTCACCTTTAAGGCTGAAGGACACTGTAGACGTTTGACTTTGCTGACCAGCTACTCTTCAGTTTGCCTCCTGTTTGATGGTGACCTGGTGGGTTTATTGGAGCTTTTTCTCTAAAACAAAAAAACTAGCTGCTGCTGCTGATGACAGCGGAAAAGTGGGCAGTAAAACCAAACGAAGGAGCTAAAGAAGCCGAAAGTCTCCTGGATAGATAAATAGAGATTATCACTGCCTGTTCTTTGTGTCTCTACCCTCAGCTTTGTGCTCCCACGTCATCACACTGATGTTTTCTTGCTGTTTAGGCGGCTCAGATGATTTGGTCGACTCATGTCGCCCCCGATCGGCTCTTTCATGGCCGACAGATGCTGCAAACTGGCGTCCGGCCAAATACGACCCGTCGGACCCGATCGCAAATCAGTAACCTGACGTTATCCGAAGCCTTTACCTTCACAATGTCCCGTCTGCACCTTAGCCAGAGCCGGTGACACATATTTGTCTTGTGGCTTTCTCGTGAAATGTTTGTGGGATAAACAAGCAAACAAACACACTGAGGAGGAGACGAACTGGGTGTGTCTCCATCTGGCTGGTGGGGAGAGCTAATGAGCGAGAGACATAGAGGCTGAGCTGGAGCTGAAGAGAGAGAGAGGGAGATAGAAGCTGTCTGGCTGTTATCACACCACACCCTGTTGACGCAAAGTGGGCCGCCGGTTCCCTCCACGCCCTCTTATCCACACACACACTAAGTTAGTGTACTCTGCACAAAGCTGAGCACACAAACCTCAGAGCTGCGGTCAGGTCACTTCTCTAAAGCTCGCGCTGAATTCAAAGCGTTACAAGCCAGAACTAACCTCAAACACAAGCGGCGGCGCGCGGACGCACGTGCACACGTCAACGCGATCGCACCGGTTTAATCTGCAGAAACAAACACTCAGAACGCACGACTCCCGTCTGTCGAAGCGAAAGTCGATCCGTCTCCCTGGACAGACAGCCCTTGGTTTGGTTCCAGCTGACGGGTTCAAACCGCCACGACTCGCTGCAGGTGTAGCACCAGAGAACCCAAACTACGACGGATCCAGATTATGTTCTGATAGATCTGAGCAGGAGCAGGTTCATCGGTGCGTACCTGATTGGAAGCGTGAGGATTTTGAAAAACACAAATTTTGCCATGATTAACCCCGATCAGGACCTTCATGTCTCCATACGCAGGAGGTCTGTCAGGGTTTGTTGGACCCCAAGAAAGAATACGTGCAAAACATTTGTTAGTATTCATTAAACTGTGTTAAATAAATTCACTGATGAGTAGTTTTGCTTCCAAATGCATCAAAAATGTCCCTCTTTTCATATTTAAAAAGAAAAACAATACCTGTCACCTGAACCAAATGGCTTTAAAAGACCTCGAAAGTCCTGAACAGGGTTAAGTCGGTGTTTTAAAACAGAAAATAAGCAGAAATGCTCAGGAGTACAACTTCAAGAGGAGCTGAACAATTTATCGATTTCAATTCATAATCTGAAACAATGACGATCACATTTGAACTGACTGTGGGATCAGCGAGTCCTGCATCTCTATGAAAACACCCCAGAGATCATTCACACACGTCCTGTTGTGCAGTACGACACAGTTATAACGCCGTAAACCACTGAAAAGGAAAATGTGAAGGTCGAATTTTCATGATTATTTATTTGCAAAAAAAACTGTACAAACCTTGAATCGCTTTGTTTTTTGGTTTTGGTAAAATTTAAGAAAATCAACCTGTGATTAGACGACTCCACACACGACAACCACTTCACTTACATTTTTTATTTCCTTGCATACTTGCCTGTCTGTCCATCTGCTCTGTGTGCAGATACACAACCTGCAGTTCAGCCAGAAACATCCTGAATCATTGCCACGTGACTGTCCGCTGCTGCTTAATCACTAACAGCTTCCTGGTTGTGATGTGGAACTCAGAATTTTTAAACAGACAAAAGAAATCCTTCTGATTGTACAGTTTCTGGTAAATGGTGTCATTTGTGGACAGAACCTTTGGAACCAGCGCTCAGAGGGTTAAAGTGACTGTGGTGTTTTGCTAACTCATGGCGTCCTCCTCGTGCGGCGGTCGATGGTATCTGACGTCGCGTTGCTCCATCGCACGTTCTATTACGATGAAGTTAGGAAAGAACTGACTTTAAAATATCATGTCGCAAATGAATCTGTCATTTCCCCTAATTGCACTCGAAGAAACGCACGCGAGCCTTCGAAACGGATCTGCTGATTAGAATCAGCTCTTGTGTGTGACGGTTACAGGAAGGCTCTCGCTGGTTAAAAGGTCAGTTTCGCACGGCGTGAACAAAAACAGAACGAGAGGCTATTTTCAAGCCCAGCAGACACCTAACGCGTATCACCGAAACGGCTCTTTTGTTCTATTCTAACCCGCGTTCGAGGTCAGAGTCTAAACGTGCGACGGGGGTTTTTAAACGAGGAGGAAAACCTCATCAGCGTGGTTCAGTTTCAGTTCTGGAGCGAACAGAGAGGAAAAGCTTTCAGGTCGGCGACATACGGCCAAACGAGGAGATGTCGATATGTGACGGAGACCCGGGCGAGCGTTTGGTTCGGCGTTAACGTCACGCTCAGGTGGGCGGACGTATCGTCACGGAGTGGATGTCAAGGCGACGGCCGCACGAGGCTCAGCATGTACAAGGCTGTGATGACGGCGAGCAGCCCTGGATGAGAGAAAGAAGTAATTTTCACCAAGGCCTCTCTCTGTTCTGGTCCACGCAGTGGTGAAAATGAACACTTCATGAAAGTCATAAAAGCAGAGCCGGCGCACCTCGACACCTCACGCCTGCACACATCGCTTGTTCTCCGGCACCCCGAGTCGTCGCTTTAGCTCGAATCGTCTACTGTATGTGAGCCTTTGTTTAAACAATATAAACAGATAAAATACATACAAGAGCCCTGAGTGCGGTTGTGAAGCCTAGAATTAAAGATTAAAGCCTGTATTGTTTAAAAAAAATATATAAAATGCTGAAATATCGACCTTAAAACAAATGCTGCTGTCGTGTGTTTACATGAACGCTGCAGAGGAAGACGGAGGATTCTCATCCAGTCTGGTGGACAAAACTCAGACTGTAAGAAAATACTGCAGAAATACAGACAAACACTAACAGCTACGTATTGTTGCTGCAAAATATGCTTGATATATTTTATATATATATATATATTTTGTGCCAATAAACAAGAATGAGCGCTGAATGATTTTTTACAGAGTACCATTTAGACTCATGACTTGATTTCGGCAGTTTTCGTATTAAAAAGTGAAATAAAATGAAATAAAATATCATGATATATTTAAGTTTTATGCATTTATTTATGTATTTTAAAGTCAAGATGTTATTTAATGCTTTTTTTTCTCACTGTGATTTTGCTAAATATTATCTGTAATTTAACAAAATAGGGAAACCTGTAAAATAACATACACCTATAAATAATATGCATAATTCTTCTTTAAAATAGCAGCAAATAGCTAAAATAAATGCATTTGTTACTGACACAAATACAGAAAAAGAGCAGAATTTTACAGACTTTTTTTTTTTAATTAGTATTTTTTACATTTAACACATAAAGGAAAACCTTATTTGCGATTTTACTAAATATAATCTGTAGTTTAACAAAACAGGGAAAATCAGTAATAAGAAAAAAATCCCTAACATACATATGTTTTTTACAGTAATAACAGCAAATGTCTGTGAAATAATGTTTGTTGATTTAAATACCAAAAAAAAAAAAAAAGAGCGTAATTGTATATTGAAAGGTTGTAAGAGCATGAATTCTAAAAGTACAGATTTTTTTTTCATGTTTATTTTTTATTTATAGTTTTGGCTATTTTTATTTTTTTAAAATTTTAAATAAATAATACAAAATTATGATTTATAAGTAATGAAGGAAAAGTCTGTACAATACCAATTTCTTTGTTTTTAATAGTCCTTAATATAAATTTTTTTTTAAAAAATCTGTAAATAATGTTTATCTAAAAGTCTGTAAATACGTGTGTATATAATAACAGTTAAATAAAATTATTCATTTCTATTATTCAGTCAGTTTTTGGTATCAATGTTATTGACAGTTCTGGCTGTTTTTTTCTGTGTTTATATTTAAACATTTTTCTGTAATTTTATTAAATATTATATGTAATTTAACAAAACAGGGACATTTTGAAGAATAAAATTGCTGAAAAAAATAATTACAGCTAAACAAAGCCATTTAAACGTGAGCCGACCGGCGCCGCAGTCACGTGACGCCGATCAGGTGACCTCGGCCACCTTTGGCCTTGTTTCTGCCTCCGGCTCCGTCTCGTGTTGCGTCGCTGGTGTGAAAGTAAACACTTGGACAACATCCGAGATGCGACATCGATATCATTTTCCCGCGCGTCGTCCCTCTTCATCGCTGTTCTCCACGGACACACCCACCCCCTCTTCCCCCTCTTCCTCCTCCTCATCCTCCTCTTCCTCCCCCGTCACCCCTCCCACGTCCGACCCCCGCCCTCCCCCCCTTTTTTCCTTTTCATTGTGGCCGCCTTGGCAGCGCGGCCGCGGTTGCCATGGAGACGGGATTCTTTCCCCCCGTTAATGACTGTGCCGCGGTTGGTAGGGGGTCACTGTGCACCGCCGCCGCCACCACAACACCGCGTCAGGGCCTAATCCGAGGTGACACGGCCAATATCCGCACACACAAGGAAGAAAACGCACACATGCACACACGCAACGACGACAACAACAACAAAAAAAAGCAGCGTGTCAACACAGGCCTGCACGCTGGCATGCGGCAAACAAGACCCCACTGATTAGAAAACACACACACACACACACACACACACACCGGGCTGCACTCGACCCTCCCAGAGTGAACACACACTTCCTCTGAACGCCAACAAAGCTTCTCCTCCGTTTCTGTTTTTTTTTTTTTTTTTATCTGATAACGAGACTTCTCGATTCTGAGCTCCGGAGACGTCCGCCTCACTTTTCTGACTCAATCTAATCCGATTTGAACTTTTTCGAGGGCGTGGTCCTGAATGTCAAAGCCCAGAGTGTGTCAGCGTGACTGAAAGGTGGCGTTATTGGTCGACAGGTTGAATCACTGACGGTGTTGAGATGCTGGAGGTGTGTGGGTTTAACCAGGCCACCAGGACAACACCTGCTCACGCTGCCGTATCAAAGATCTCTTGTGTCGTGGACGTAATAATTGTGCTCGTGGGAAACAGGGATGTCGCTGTAATGGAAAATCCAGAGCGGGAGGAGGTCGGGGTGGATGTATGGGTCAACAAAACACTTTGACACAGTTCGTTTTGGACTCTTGAGCCTCAGAGAAATATTGTAACGACAGTTTTGAGATGTCTAGATGGTTCGTAAGTTTTCTATCCTTCATGTTTTTGTTGTCTGACATGTAACCATGTGTGTATCAAACAGCTCAGAGGTGGATTACGGTGCTTATCAGGGCACGGTGAAAAGTAATATTGACCCTTACGGACTTGGCAGAAGTGGACCACAAACTATAAAACTCCTGTCTTGATGTGAACACCTCCTTCACCGGTGATGCTTTGAACTCAGCCGGCATTGATGATGTGCCGTCACTGTGCTTTTTCTCTCCTTGATGTTGCAGTTAGACATCGTGCTGTCGTCAACAAAAAAAACGCCAAAACTCTAAATACATCCACATCAAAAAAATCTGTTGGATTAAAAATGGTAAAAAAGAAAGAAAGAAAGAAAGAGTTAAACTCTATCTATCTATCTATCTATCTATCTATCTATCTATCTATCTATCTATCTATCTATCTATCTATCTATCTGTGGGGTTAACGGGAACCATGACAAAGTCTTCAGTGATGCTTCATGACTTTTATATGATGCTGCATTTATTAAGAATATTTTTAAATCTACGACACCTGTGAGACAGCAAATGTAAACAAAGGATCGGGCTTATGTCCATTCTGATGTCTTGACCAACATCCTTATTGTTTATTAATGTACACAACAACGCTGCTCCCCAAACCAAGATGTTCCCTAAAATCTACCCAAGCTGAGCCTGAACGTAGCATCGTCACATCCTGTTCAGACTAATTACATTGACCTGCCAGTAGGGGGCATCCGATTAGAAAAAAAAGCTTCAAGGGGAGGTTCTGGAGCATTTTGCCACCTAAACCCATGGACTTGAATAAAAATACTCGTGGCTGTTGGTGAGGAGTCGGGATCGATCGATTATTGGATCTGATATCCATATTTATTGGAGGGGTTTCCTTTAAATCAGAAATGTGTAAAATCTGTGTGTTGTTCTGTGTTTTGTTACCAAGATTTGCTCTGAATGCAAATGTCTAAAGCACCAGCCTGGTTGATTATTAACAATCAGCATCGTATCGGCCCTGAACGACGGCGAACACATGGGCTGCCCCCCGAGGCAGGAATGTTTAAGAGCATACCATGAATTCCAAAAGGCTTATCAGACACCGCGGACCATCGCAGCCCATTTATACGTATTTAAACACCGATGCATGAGAAAGTATCAGCGGTGCATGAATTCAGCCCCTATTCTTAAATTCTGCTCTCCACAGTCATGTCCAAACACAATCCCAGTTCCACAGAATGATGCCGGCGACACTTCCTCTGATATAATCTGCAGACTGCAGGATGTGCCTGTTTTTTTTATTTTTTTTTTTATTATACACACAATTACCTGCTGGAGTTCTGTGGAAGCGCAGTACGCTGGTAGGAAACTTAGCTGGCGTGCTTTCAATCTGCCAAAGTGGCATTCACGCTCAAAACACATTCCTGCTCTGAATGATTTACAAAGCCTGTCCTGTGAGCATGTCCACCAGCGGGTTTGAAGTTTCTCCTCCTGTCGCAGTTCAATAGGCAGACTTAGAGCCGACGCTGGAGCTGCTTCCAAGCTTCCAACAAAGGCTGCAAATAACTTTAGAGGAGAAAAAAAAGGGGAAAATATTCTTTAAAACAGCCAGAACATTTGAGCCAGTCGTCGTGCTGCAGAAGGACTTCACAGAAACACAGGGTCAGGGCTCAGAACAGGGCTGGTCGCTCACGTAGGCTGTATCAGCAAAGACGCTCATCGTCAACACATGACTGAAGTCTGGATTTCCGTCATGCCGGCTGTGAACGGGGCAGCGAGTGAAGGAGGATTCATGCCGCCGCAGAGACTAACGGCAGAAAAAGAAAAAACAGACAGAAAGAGACGAGTCGAACCGCAGAGTCCTGACAAAGCTGAGCTTTCTGAAGCAGCAGCTCACATGACAAACTCCCAGAAGCTTTATGACCTTCAGATAAACTTAAACTGTGCTGCTGCTGCTGCTGCTGCTGCTATTAGAGCTCGTATTGTCTGCTGCTGGGCGTCAGCTTCCACGAGCCGAGCATGAAGAGCCGCATTAAGGGCGCTGACACAGGCCGTCACCCTGCAAACTGACCAGCTAACAGAGTGATGAACCAGGAGGACCCACGGCTGTTCAGGGCCGACGCCGATCCTTATCGTGAGCTATCAAGGTCACCGAGAGCCGAGAGCCGACAAGATCGGCAGTGAAAATTAAAACCTTGGTGTCGAAATCCAGAAAAAAACAGAAGCTCCAACAAAAAAACAGACAACTCTACAGCATTTATCCTCATTTATCCTCATCTTTATAAACAGAGTGACTACAGGTGTAAAACAGTGTCTGAATAGGAGCCAAAGTCGTGCATTTTCAAACAAATTTAGTTGAAATAAGTCAAAAAATACTGATTCCTACGATTCCTAGCCAGCAATGGTGCAAGAAAAATGAACCATTTTCAGTTTCTCACGCGCTGCTGTTTCAGTTTAACCCCATAAACCCCCAAAACCTGCTGCTAGCTTTAAACGGCATATTGTGTTTTCAAAAACCTCTAAATGACGGCATTTATCAGATTTATCATTAGAATCTCCAGGTTTTCCTTGAACTAATCCTGTGCGACGTGCGGTTTTGTCGCCAAACTCGAGCTCAAACTTGTGACGTTTCATCAAAATCCCTTCACTCCACATGCATCCTTTAAAAATCGCCAACGCTTCCCGTCTGCACCAACCAGATACTGTAATAGAACATTCTCAACTGCGAGAGAGAAGAAATGCTGAATATTGGATGTGATGAGCTGATAATCTGTGAATCCAGTGATGTGTTCAGGAACTGGTCGCCATTTATCTGTTCATTTAGACGGACAAACGTCTTTTTATCTCATCATTAGTTGATATTTCTGTTTTAATTCTTGAAACTTCCCAAATCTACCGACAGGAATGAAAGGCGTGTTAGCTTATAGAAATCTGTAAATTCACAGCATTTATCGGAGTCAGAAACTGCAAAACACAAAGAATCGCTGGATTTTCCTTGAACTAATCGTGTACGACGTGCAGCTCTTTTGGAAAACTCGACCACATCAGAGTTTAAAATTGTGATATTTCAATAAAATGTTTTTGTCCGAAGTGTCGCATTTAAAAATTTGCCCAAAAAAAGTGTCCCTGTCTGCACCCACCAAGTTCTGTAATAAACAGAAAACACAGCAGAAGGAGTTTAATGAGCCGATAATCGATGAATTCCGACTAGCAGCTAATGAGCTACTGAACAACCTCATTCATGGAGGTACTGAACCTCTATAGACCTGAGCTC
>NW_007577875.1:379312-384087 GCF_000690725.1 Stegastes partitus | reverse complement strand
CTACAACTCTGCAAACATCTGAAACTTTTTCTCACTTGAATATTGTCCATCGGTTTAATCACAGCATTGCTAAGATCTAACCTGCACCCTGGAAGTCCTTCATGCTGAAGCAACACGCTGCTGATTTTTAAAAATAATTTTCTCGGTCATGTCAGGACTGAAACGTGACGAGACCTGATGTGAGCTCCGCAGATCAGACCAGCAGAAACAAACACACGGTCAGCAAACAGGCCGACGAGCGAACAAGCAGGCAGACAGGCGAGTAGCTCACAGAAATCCAGTCAGTCGATGAAACCGTGGTTCATCCAGCCGGGTTCATCCAGCCGTTAGCTCCACGAAGAGCCCGTCAGCCGGTTAACGGTCGTGACGCCGGGATGAAGCAACAACGAGCCCAAACGGAGAAATCCCGACCCAACGGGGAGGAGGAGGAGGGAGACTGTTTCCAAAACCCAAACGAAGCCTTTTAAGTTTTATTAGACAATCACACAGACGAGTGCACAAACAAGTCGGGCCAGTGCCTTCAGATGTGAGCTCAGAGATGCAGTAAAGTTTTCTGTCCTGCTGCAAACCGCCGCCTCTGGAACACGAGCTGCTCTCCGTGATGAAACTCACAAACTCTCTTTGTTTGGAACCAGAGCGGTTTGATTTGTGGCTGACAACATGATTAACTTACCAATTAAATAACCAGGGGGAAAAAAAATATGTTCAAAATTAGCCCAGTCTTCTCAAGTGTCGTTGAACTGCACTTTCAGATTAAAAGCTTTTAATAAAGATAATTATAGATTTTGCTTTTATTCATGTTTTTTGTGCAGCTCATCACCTCAAACATAAACTTTAGAGAATATTTGACATTTTAAACACATTAACACTGATTTTCCAACTTCAAACATAGTTTCTGTCGCGCCTTCACAATAAAAGCTTGCAGTTAAAAACACTAAAAATCAGTTTAAGTTGATTAAAAGTTCAATATATGGACATTTTTCCTGCTTTTTAAAATTATTTTGATGCTGCTTTTAACCCCAAACTTTAATATTAAATAATATCTAACACTTTATAGACATTTGCATTAAAAATAAACATTATATTTTCTGCACGATTTTCACAATAAAAGCTTTTTACAGTAAAATGCAGTTGAAGTTCTCGTGTTTGTTTTGTTTTTTTAAATTTTGCTAGCGCTCCTTTTAATACAACTCTGGTGCTGCCTTTAACCTAAAACATAAATGTTAAATAATATTTGATATTTTCTATACATTTAACATTAATTTAATCTTAATCTAAACATAAACTTTTTTTGGCATTTTATATGAAATCAGAGTTAATTTGGCAACTTCAGAGCATTTATGTTAAACTTCTTGTTTCTTTTTTGAATAAAACACAGAACTGAAAAGGTTGTTCTCTACTGTGAGGTCATTTTAGGGCGGCCTGGATCTGTTCTGACCTCCAGAACCTCACCTGTAGAACCTCTCTCGGGGCCATTTTCGTAGAGAAACCAGGAGCTACTTCAGAGCAGAGCGGTCACTCAGAGGTACCTTCCTGCGGTGGAAATCGACGCTGCACAAACTCAACACGCTCTCTACGCGAACAACACCGTCGGAACCGATGCGTCTCGGGTTTGCGGCCCGTTTAGAACGGAACAGAAGGAAAAGTGGAAGAGCTCGAACGCTGCCAGAACCATGAAACATGCAGGGACGACAGATTAGCACATTAAGGCACACCGAGTTAAACTGTCACTTCAATGTATAGTCAACACAGATGGCTGCCGGGCCGGCCAAGCTGTTCCAGGGAACTGGGATTGTTTGGACGTGTGTGTGTGTGTCTGTGTGTGTGTGTGTGTATAAACAAGCTTTTCTTTTTTCCAACTCTACCGTAGCCGTTTGATTTTTTACTTTCTCTTCCGTCTCCATATTCCTACCAAACCTCAAAGCGGACGGAGGAGAGCATCTTTCACGCAGCAGCCAGGTCAGAAATTTATGACATTAAACTGGTTTTAAATGCCACAAAAAACCCTAATTTAGCATTTTTTCATGAGCAAAACGCAGCCAAAACAAAACCTCTGCATTTGGTTTTGACTGTCGACACTTGAGCTTGAACTCACAGTTTGTTTTGTTAACAAGGTCATGTGACTGTTTCCAGACCATCATCACATCGTTTATCAGGGTCACTAACATGCTGCTTCTGAAATTATTAGTCAGTTAATTGGTTAACAGAAAAACACTGACTGCTTTCATAAATGTCTTTTCAGCTTCGTAGGCTACGTCCAGACTGCAGGACTTAATGTTCGATTTGGATTTTTTTGCAAGTTCGTTCACGTTTCCAGTTCAATGCGACTTGTATGTGATCTGCTGTGTGAACTTCATACGACCCAAAAGTGTCCCGCATGGACAGAAGAGGACACGACGACGTCACACGCAGCGAGCATGCTCAGTGTTTATGGAAGTAAACATGGATGGTAACGGTGGAGCGGATCTAGGGATGTTCAAGTTGTTGTCCAAACGGAGAAACCTCGCCGTCCCTCCATCGACTGGACTTCACCTTATCGGCCGCCACGGTGTTTCTTCCCGCTCCTGCCTACTTGGACGCAGACTAGTGACGTTTGTCGGGTATCAGTGACGTGTAGGTTGGATTAATGCGACCTCAGACAGAAGCCGCATGGCAAAAGGACCACATACCCAAGTGGCCTGGGTCGTATTGGAAAAAATCGGATCTGTGTTGTTCAGACTGTCATGAAAAGATCAGATGCAGGTCGCATAGGGGCAAAAAAAAAAATCTGACTTGGGTCACTTGAGCCTGCTGTCTGAATAGTTCTGACCCTCTGAATCCTAAAACCTGCCAGTTGGTTTAAAAGCCATAAAAATGTACTTTGCTGGAGCCTAAAACTTTAAAAACAGACAGAACTGTAAGGTTTGTCATGAGCTAATCATGTGGACATGCAGAAGATACATAATATAGGAATAAAATCAAGATAATTCATTAAAATCTCGCTCTTCTACATGTCCTATGTTTAAAAAAATGCTAAAAAGGATGCGTCTACAGCAACCAGGTTCTGTAAAAATGGAAGAAAATTGTACTTCTCGTTACGACTCGGCTGTGATCAACAGTCATGTGACAGAAATTCTGATCATCTTCAGCTGAACTGCAGGCAGTGTTTACGTCCCTGTCCTGTACGAGGAGACGCTGTGTTTGGTAACACCTGTGTGTACGTTTAAAAATGTCGATTTCAGGGTTTATACGTTTTCTTTTTTCTTTTATTTTTTTGTTAAGCTTGTGCTGTTTCCACTGAGATGCAGGACTTTATGCTGCAGCGACAAATAAACCAGAAGTTATTGAAAATGTGAGAAGAACCGAAGACGTCCAGACGCTTCTCTGGGATCAGATATTTCAATATTATCGTTTTTTGTGCAGCAGAATTTTGTACTCGAGGTCACTTTAGACGCCAAGAAATTGTGAAAAACTTTTTTTTTTTCCTCATACCTTTTAGTCATCTTATCTTTACAGTTAATAAATAAATAGAAAAAAAATGAATGAATAATTGGTGAAAATTGTCACCTTCCAAAGTCAGAGTGAGAAAAACAGACAGCGTCCAAGAAAAATAGTTGCATAAATCAGCCACCGCTGCACAAAGCGATCCATCTCCAGAGCAGAAAACGCTTCTATTAGCAGGTTATTTATGTGACGGAGACTAAAACAGTGAATTACTTCCCCATCGAACACGCTGCTCAGTGAGAGCCGCCGTTTGGTTTGGCAGAAACTCTGCTCATTACAGCGTCACGTCCAGATGGTGTGAATGTGTAGACTTGTAGTAGTGAAAAATAAGACGGAGGAGGAGGAGGAGGAGGTAGTCTGCCTCTTATCCGTGCACTGCAGCAGTCTGTGCATCTTGTAACAGAGTCAAACGGTCCATCACGACTTGATCTGGGTCCCAGTTCCACCACAACCGGTTCTGACTAACGCTGAGCCGGTGGAACGGGAAGCGTTTGTCTCGTACTGTAGCTCTTGAGGCTCCATCGCCTCCACTGGCTTCACACACGTCTGACCAGCAGCTCAGTCAACGACGACAAACTCTGTCTGCTCGTAAGTAAGTTTGGAAACAGCAGTTTTCCCGTTTTAGTAAACTGAGATGCTGATCTATTAAAATCCCAGAAAATAAAACGGATTTATTTGCATGTTAAGTGTAAAACAAAACAGGCCAAAAACTGCCAACAGCATCCACAACAGAAACGTCTGTTTTTCAAAATTCCACTATTTTTAATGCATTGAATTATTTTTTTAAATATTTATTATTATTAATTATCATTATTTTACACATATTTGCCATTATTTAAAAGTGAAAAAAAACATTATTTAAAGGATTGAAAAATAATAAGTAATTTTTTAAACTGTTATTTCAGGTTGTTTTAGTTTTTGTTTGTTTGTTTGTTTTGGTAAATAACAGATCTAGGAAAATAACAGGAAAAAAATATATTATTTTACATATTGACCGTAAAAAGAGAGAAAAAAAAAACTGTCAATAGCATCCAAAACATAAATATCTGTTTTTATTATTTTACATTTGACTTTAAAATTCCACAATTTTTAATTAATTCAATATTTTTCTAAATATTTATTTATTATTAATTCGCATTATTTTACACATATTTGCCATTATCTGAAAGAAAAAAATATATATATTAAGGATTGAAAAATAGCAAATAATTTTTAAGCTGTTATTTTAGATATTTTGTGTTTTGGTAAATAACAGATAATATCTAGAAAATATAGAATAAAATAAAAAAAAA
>NW_007577875.1:371315-377028 GCF_000690725.1 Stegastes partitus | reverse complement strand
ATATTAAGCCATTTTTATCTGTTATTTTCTAAAGAATTTACTGCTATTTTCCAGATTTTCCTTTTATTCTTGAAATTACACATAATAAGTAGCAAAACCGCTTGAAAATTTTGTTAATTTACACGTTAACTGTAAAGAGAGAGAAGAAAAGAATACAGTCCAAAACTGTAAATTACATTTTTTTTAAAAATCTGCATTTTTACAAAAAGTAATTTGCTCTTATTCGGTTTGATTGTGAAATTCCACTATTTCCATTGTATTTAAATCAGAAACAAATGTGTTATTTTATATATATATGGCATTAATTGAAAGAAAAATGATGTATAGCAATACAAATAAAATAGCAAATGAGTTTTGACACTGTAATTTTACAAATTTTTCCCTGTTCATGTCTCGTAAAATCACAGAAAATAAACTGTTTATTTACAGGTTAACTGTAAATAAAATATATATTTAAAAAAAACAAAAACAGGCCAAAACTGTCAATAACTTCCGCATCAGAAATGTCTACTTTAAATTAATAATTCATTCTTTTACAAATTCCACATTTTTTAATGTATTGAATTATTTTATATTTATTATTCATTAATATTATTCTACAGATATTTGCTATTATTCGAAAGAAAATAAATATATTAATGATTAAAACATAGTAAATAATTTCTATTATTATTTTAGACATTTTTTGATTTGGTACATTACAGATATTATTTAATAAAAAAAAATACATAAAGAATTAATTGACATGTAGACCGCAAAAATTGTTGTCCACTAAAAAAATACATATAATTTTTTTCTTTTCTTTTCCAGTGTAGGACTGGGAAATGACTCTATAATTACAGTTATTAAATCTGCCAAATAATTTTACAAGTTTTTATTTTATTTTTTCTACATATTCCTCCACCACCTTTAGTGACAGATTTATTTTCTTTCCAGCGCATTTAGTCGAAATCCTTTTTCCAAGAAAAGGCTCATACAGCCTATNAAAAATAGTAAATACTTTTTAGGCTGTTATTTTAGATATTTTGTGTTTTGGTAAATAACAGATAATATCTAGAAAATATAGAATAAAATAAAAAAAAACAGATAATAATAATAAAATAGTGGGGAAAAATATTATTTTACATATTGACTCTAAAAAAATAAATTAAAAAAATTGTACATGATGTCCACATTAAGAATTTACGAGTAGTAATATGTTCTTCTACATTGTGTGTCATTGTATTTAAATGTGCTAATAATATTATTATTTCACAGATATTTGCTGTTTTTTTTTTGTTGTTGTTGCTGATTTTAACAGGTTTTTAAAATTACAGTATTCCACTGTTTGTTATTGTTGGTTTTTTTTCTGTTTGCAGCCAGATTTCTTTACAGCATCTTTTTCTTTCCCCCTAAATGCACCAGTGAACTCTGACCCACATCCCCGTGCAGTCAGTGGACTTGTTCGTGGGTCTCCATCACCTCCACCGCCGTCACTGCAGTGATTTTTATATTTTTTTTCTTTCAGCTACCACCCTTCAGGGATTCTGGGGTCGAATCCTCTTCCAGGTGAATGCGATGAAGACGGGACTCCTTCCAGAGAAACCAGATTGAGGTCTGATCAGCAGCTCTGCCTCCAAACTCGCTGCTCGCTCTGGTGACAGTAGGCGAGCTTCAAATGTTTGGACACTGTGCTTAGTAATGGTGTGTGTCCAAGCTCGGATTTTGGTATCATGACAAGAGAATCAGCCTGCTCCGCTCTGCCTTCGCCATATAAACAGTGCTGTGTCTCTATAAATAGCCCTAAAGCCCTGGGGCAGGCCAGCCTGAACAAGGCCGCCCAGCAAACACAGGGAAAAAAAAAAAAAAAAGGCAGGGAGAGACACCGTGACACCGCCGACAACTTCACTTCCCCCCTCTGCTGAATCCAGGCCATGAACAGCCACCTCAAGACAATGCATGCTACAGTGCGGCAAATTAGCTTCCACCAGAATAATGCACAAAGAGCCGGCGTGGACCAATCGGGAACAATCCCTCACACAGCGCCGCTTCCTGTTCAAACAGGTAGTCTCTGCCCATCTCCTAGCAACATAGCCAGCTAATCAAGCCTCTCCTCGCAGAACCGTTCACATGCTCCGTCGCCGCCCTCCCCTCGTCCAGGAAGGGTTTCCACAGGACCTTTGAACCTGGCTGCAGGGATTTGCTCCCATTCAGCCACGACGCACTTTGGAAGGTTGGCCACCGGTGCCGAGGCTCAGGCCCAAGGTATTAGACGGGGGCTGAGGTCTGAGGCTCAAACCGGACAGCTGTGTGTTCACGGACAGAAAAAGAAGCAAATCGTCGCCACAGAATGCGTCTAAAATATCCCCCTTTGCTGTAGCTTCCATGAAACCACGAAAATCGGCTCCAGCAGGAAAAACAAACGTGCAAATCCTGACTCTGTGCCCGTTTCTCTGTCTCATGACGTTCACGTTAGCGTATGTTTCACCCCGACTGCAGACACGACGGCGCCTGGACGGCTGCAAAGAAAATCGTTTTTATTTTCTGATCTGTGACAAATCTTTTCAGTCCATAAGCAACCGAAGCATCCTGGATGTGGGATGTGACATAAGACGGATCCATACCTATAAACCTCACACCAGAGAGCACGAATGCAGAATCACTCATCAGTCTTTTCTTTTCTTGATCCGTCACAAAACTCAGGCAGAAACGGCGTCACAGTTTTCAAATATAGTCGAATATTAGCTTTGTTGCTTTCGTCTGAATCTCTATGTTGAATGAAGTCTGTATCAGTACATTCAGGTTCACGACACGGTAAAAATAATATATATATACATTTTAAACTATTTTTATCCGTTATTTTCTATAGAATTCACTGTTATTTTCCAGATTTTCCTTTTATTCTTGAAATTACGCATAATAAGAAGTAAAACCACTTAAAAATTTTATTAATTTACACGTTAACTGTAAAGAGAGAGAAGAAAAAAAAACTGTCCAAAACTGTAAATAACATTTTTTTTTTAAATCTGCATTTTTACAAAAAGTAATTTGCTCTTATTCGGTTTGATTGTGAAATTCCACTATTTCCATTGCATTTAAATCAGAAAAAAATGTGTTATTTTATATATATATAGCATTAATTGAAAGAAAAAAGATGTATAGCAACACAAATAAAATAACAAATGAGTTTTGACATTGTTATTTTACAAATTTTTCCCTGTTCATGTCTCGTAAAATCACAAAAAATAAAGTATTTATTTACATGTTAACTGTAAATAAATGAACAAATAGCCCCAAACTGTAATTAATTTCCACATCAGAAATGTTTATTTTTTATTAATAATTGAAAATCATTCTTTTTCATTTTCCCATAAAATTTCAACTATTTTTATGTATTGAGTTATTTTTATGTATTTATTATTCATTAATACTATTCTACAGATATTTACCATTATTCGAAAGAAAATAAATATATTAATGATTAAAACATAGTAAAGAATTTCTATTATTATTTTAGACATTTTTTGATTTGGTACGTTACAGATATTATTTAATAAAATAATGCATAAAGAATTCATTTACATGTAGACTGTCAAAATTATTGTCCACTTAAAAAACACATGTAATTTTTTTTCTTTTCTTTTACAGTGTATGACTGGGAAATGACTAAAATAATTACAGTAATTAAATCTGCCAAATAATTTTACAAGTTTTTATTTTTATTTTTTTTACATATTCCTCCACCACCTTTAGTGACAGATTTATTTTCTTTCCAGTGCATTTAGTCGAAATCCTTTTTCCAAGAAAAGGCTCATGCAGCCTATAAATAATCATTCTGGCATTTATTAGCAGCTATTTGTATGTTTGTGACATTTTTATTTCCCTGAGTCTTTGGAATAAACGGCAGACCTGAGAAACGGTGTGAAAACCTGCATCTCGGCTCTGCACACTGATGAAAAGCCCCGGCGTGACATTTCCCTCCTCCTGCTCTCCAGACTACCTGCTCCCCATTAATTCTCGGTGATTCAGTGCCTGAGTGACCCGACCAAAACGCCAGCCGCCACCAATGACCCTTGTCACGGCTCTAATGCACCCACTCCATCCCCGGCTTGGCGTCTTCATACCTCGGCCTCATTTATCTCCTGTCGCGCTCACACCAGCAGCCGCTCGGCCCGGTAACCAGTTATCCACTCGGCCGGCCTGGTTCTCCACCTCCCGCCCCGGCACTCGCTTTAAATGAGCCTCTGCGGTGTCAACATCGGTGGACGCAGGAAAGGAAAAAGCACCGAAACACTCTCCTCTCTGAGCCGACACACTGACACCCATCCTCCTCTTTTTTTTTTTTTTAACGTCAGCGATCGAGGAAGTGGAGCTCATTGTGCTGCTGTAAATTACTCTGAATAAGAGCATCGCATAAAACGGAAAATGGAAAAGTGCAGCGAGCCGGGGAGCTCGGATACCTCGTCGCCACCCGGAAAACACTTACAGGATGCTTATTAGAGCGCCCTTAGCCGAGCCACTGAGGCGTGAGGCTCCTAATCTCCAGGTCACAGGTGCCTTTAAATTACAAACGCAGGCCCGGATACCTCGACGCCATTACCGAGAATTGATTTAAGACACCCGACACATGCCGAGTCCTTCCTCACGGTCAGGTGTTGTATTTTTAGTGCACCTACTTTCCCTTTAAACCTCACCTGCTTCCTGCTCGGTTAAAAAGTACGACAGGGTCACATTCACTGCTGCCAAAAAAACGGCTCCTATCAACGGAGACAACGGCGCAGCGAGCGTCTTGTTGCAGGAGCTCGTAAACTCTCCCGACATCGGGCCTGATGCTAAAGTTTGAACTGACATTTAGCTTTTAACCCACGACCCTGCAAAGTCGCCCACTTCTGGAAGTTTGGTGCAAAACACGACGAGAGACGATCGTGAGAAAGTGAACACGAACACGAGTGGGTGCACATCAGTGTTTCCAATGAAGAAACGGGGACGGCAGTGCGGGAAAAACCCGACCAGTTTCGCAGAAGTCACGTGACTCGGCACAAAATCAAACCTTCACACAATTAAGTTTAAAAACGAAGCATCGCAATCAAGAGGTGGTGCCGGTGCTACATCACCGAGCTCAGTTTTTATTCTGATCGTGAATTATGTTCGTGTCTAATGTTGGATAAACCCAACTATGACAGAAAACATGTTATGTAGCATTGACAAGAAGAGATGTCGCAACATCTGAAATCCACAGAAGGACCGCGGCTCGTTCTCCAGGATCCGAACGACATCGGAAAAAACTGACATTGTGAAGTTTTGTTTATCTGCGACATGAAGGAAGTTACAGCAGATCACTTGAACTCTGTTCTGTTTGATTATAAATACACTGTCGGAGGGAATTCATCACGTTTAATGATGCAGGAGACTGTAGTGGAGTTAATAAAAAAAAGAGGAAGGTCTTCTGTGTTGTGCTACAATCAACATGGAAATTAAAATAAGCTTCTTCTTCACCTGCATTCATGCACGTCTTGGAGGGAAAATGTCAATAAAATTGCTCCTGAAACTCCTCACTTGCTGAACATCTGCTTTCAACGGAGGCTAGAAGTTGCCGATGGTCCCTAAACGCCTCACATGATAGAAGCTAACAAGCTAACAAGCTAACAAGGCCAATATCTGAAAAATAATGAGATTTTTGCAAGACTTTAATACAATAAAATAGCGTTGTTTTATTGTCACACATCATTAATGT